>NC_056725.1:1162534898-1162615645 GCF_019279795.1 Protopterus annectens | reverse complement strand
GTTTTCAGGATAGCCTGTTTAAACAGATCACTGGCGTAGCTATGGGCACAAGCTGTGCTAATTCCTACGCAAACCTGGTCATGGTTGCGTGGGAGAGGGATGTAATGCTAACCTGCCCTAGTGTAGTTTTTTATAAACGTTTCGTTGACGATCTTTTTGTTTTGTGGTCAGGGTCCAGTACTTTTCTGTCCTTATTTTTTAATAATGTCAACAACACTAGTAGCTTTCTACGATTTACTATGGAAGAGTCATTTGACTCTATAAATTTTTTAGATGTAACCATCTATAGAACATCTAATGGATTTGCTACTAAAGTATTCAGGAAACCTTGTTACAGGGCTGCATATTTATCAGTTGATAGTATGCACCATCCTAGAACCTTCCAAAATATTGTTAAAGGTCAAGCATTAAGGGTATCCCATCTTTGCTCTGATGATAATGTGTTCCGTAATGAGTTAGATGGTGTCAAGAGTGGTTTTATAAAAAGGGGATATTCATTAAGCAGAGTTGACAATACCTGTGCTAATGTATGTAGATTAAGGCATTCCAGAGGTAAGCCCTTTTACTCTGGTCCTAAAGGTCCAGCACACAATGCAACAACTATTAGCTCTCGACTGCCCCTGGTGTTACCCTACTGTAAGAACATCTCAGTGATACAGCATACTATCTTGAATAGTTGGAACATGTTGGTAGCTGATGACGATACTAGGTCTATAGTAGGTAATTGTCCCTACTATACATATAGCAATTTGAAAAGCTTAAAGCAACAATTGTGTTTTCCTGACCTTAGTTTAAGTAAGGGTGTTATACCAGCAGATTGTTTTTATGGAACCAGTAAGTGTGGTTCATGTCCTCAGTGCCATCATATAGATACGTCTAGGTTTTTTAGAAACCCTAATGATGGTCGGTTATGGCAAATTAGATGCAAGTCAGACTGCAACACCAGGAACCTCGTGTATGTAGCAGTATGCCAACTTTGTTTCTACTTTTATGTAGGTAAAACGAATTGATCGCTCCGTGAGCATATCAGGGACCATCTATACTGCTTCACTAGGGGGGAGTCGAGCAGTGCCATAGCCAAGCACATGATTTTACATGGTCAGGAACACGCTTTTTTGTTTCAAGTACTACATGTACAAACTATGAATATTAGAGGTGGAGATATAGTGAATTTAACCGAAGAGTCCGAGCTCAGATGGATTTTTCGTCTGGCAGCACATATGGGCAGGGGACTTAACGAGAGCATCTCACTTAGACCAGTATTAAAAGCCAGGACGTTGAAATAATGTTTTTTAGTTTTTTAGTGCCCTTTAGTTTTTAAAGTAATGCTAATATTTATGCATTAGAGTCTGAGTTTATCATTTGTTATAGCTAGGTCTGGTTTTATTTGGTTGTTCGTATAGATACCAAGCACTTGTTACTTGAGTAACTTGGGTTCATTAATTGATTTATATAATTGAGGAAGTGATGTCATGTTATTTAAATGTTTGTGTTTAGTAGTTTTTGTATCATGTCTGAGAAAGCGGTTAACACCGTGAAAGCGCTTACGTGGAATAAACTCTTTTTATTTTTAAGGCATTTGCTGTTATTTGCTGTTTTGCTATCAAGTACTGGTCATAATTTGCACTTGTTTACATCAGTGAGCTGTGGGTTGTTTTCTCTATATATATATATAGATATATATGTATATAAAAATCTGTGTGTGTATGTATATTGAATGTAGTAGCTTTATTCGGCATGCAGTGATTCAAAACAATCTGAAAGCTGGCTTTCCAAATAGCAAACTTCAGATTTATTTACAGGGACAAAATAAATTATGCTTTTCTTCAGCTTGCAGAACAACATAAATTAGGATACATGTTTCTTGTAAGCAGTGCTTCCAGGAAGAAGCAGTGCAAGTACTGAATGCAGGAACTTTCATGGTTCATGTTATTGCTTTCTGACACGCCGTTATGTCACCTTTTCCAAACACAGTTCAGTACTTTGAGACTGCTTAGTTCACTTTAGGTCATTCAGCCTTCAACAACATGTATTTCATGGGAGATTCACTTTCTTTACCCAGGAGACCAGCTTCTCAAACACAGGATAAAACATCCTCCTACATAGTTTCTAGAAATACCTTCCAGTTCACAGGGTTCTTTCTCAGTCTCTAAGGACTCTTTCTAACACTCTTCCTCAGGAATCTCCCATTTTATAGCATTACTAATCATTTTGTACTCTGAATTCTGCTAGCTTCATCCTGTTATCCATGAAGCCTTCCCTGCCTGCCTGCTTGGAAGAAATTCATATACTTCTCCTCAGAGACCTGCTCTGCCTTAAAACCAGTTCCAGTTTTAGAGTAAATCCTGTCTATATGCATTCCAGGCATAACCACCGTGTTGTAATATAAATGTAAGTGTTCGTGTGTGTGTGTGTGCACATGTGTATGTATGTGTCTGTGTTATGTATGTTTTTTATACATACATACATACATATATATATATATATATATATATATATATATATATATATATATATATGACTATTGATTTATTTCAAGCCACCAGTATGAACAACTTGTTTGCATGAAATTGTGGAACTGTGGGAAGATGGAAATATTTTTGCCCACTGTTGTATAGTGTGGGAGTTAGTATATATGGAGATGCTGGGATGTGGGGGTACATACACTGTATATGCATATTTTTTAAGGAAAGATAATGACTGGGGTTCAATACTCTGTGATAGCTCTGTCCATCACTGGACATAGATAGATAGATGGATAGATAATGTCTTTTTAGAGTTTTTTGTCAGCCAACATGTTTGGTGATAGAAGGAAGTTGGAATAGCAGGAGAAAACAAGCACAAGTAGTGGAAAAACAGGCAAAGTCCTGATTTACACGTTACAGATTAGGATTAAACTTGCACAATGGAGATGTGAGGTAGGCATTTTGACTAGTGAGAACCAGTTAATGGGGGCATCTTTCTTTTGTTCAGTATAATGGTACATATCTCATTGTCTGCTTCTCCAGTGCAGTCTAAAAGAGAGAAAAATTACTGTCCAACTACCAGACACAAGATATAATGATTAAAATAAATAGTAACATTTAGAAGTTACTGTCCTGTTGGTATTGTATTTTGGTTATTTTCAGCAGAGCTGTTCTAGTAGATGTTATGTGATCCTATCTCACCTACATTCTGACTGATGGGTTCGGAGCCGATCCCTCGGCTCCGACTCGGCACGCTTATGCCAAAGAGCGAAGTCTCTTATTGGCTGAGCTTACTATATCCCAGGATGCACCACTACCAGTCCCCCAGATCTCGTTTGCCGCCAACTAGCAAAGACGTGGTCTCGAGCTGGCTGAGCTCAGTAGTGTTTTTCACTAACTTTTTCTGTCAGGAAATTTCTATTTCTATAACAAAAAGCTGTTTTAACGGCTATACTGTAGTTTTTGTGTGTGATTGGGTATTTTTGTGGAAAATTTGTGTGTGATTGTGTGTTTGTTCTGACTAGAGGCCCCCCTTGAACTGAAGGGCCTTTCCCTGTCAGTAAATTTAATTTCAAATCCTTAGGGATTCTAGGATCCCCTTTAGTTTTTTCTGTAGTTGTCGGACTGTCAACCTTAATCGGCAACCGTGAGCTAATCATTGTAGTGACAGTCAATTTATAAACAGTGTGTTTTTCTGTGTTACTGAATTTGTTGCTATAATGTCTCAGGCTCCTAGGCCTTCGGGCTTTAAGAAGTGCACTAAGTGCAACTTTAAAATGTCAATCACAGATGACCACTCTCTGTGTTTATTGTTTGGGCGCTAAACATTTGCAGGAGTCCTGCAGCGTGTGTCACGCGTTTCCTCGAGGTCCTCCAAGAGAGGAAAAATAAACTTATTTTGAAAGGCCTTATAAAACCCTCTTTTGAAGAAGCATTAGCGTCCTCTCCTTCTCCTGCTAAAAAGAAAAGGGTGTCGGCTCCGACCAGTCTGTCGGACCCGACCGCCAAAAGACATAGGCAGGCTTCTCCTTCCGCTCCACGGACTTCGGAGCCGAGGGCGAATCTGCCTCGATGCCTCCAGTCTCGACTCCTCTGGGTTCGGAGCCGACGGCTGGGGCATCGAGGCGGGTCACCTTCATCGGCTCCACTGATCTCGGAGCCGATGAAGGTTGTCCGCCAGACACTTCCTCCTCGGCCAAGTCCTCGCACCGATGGAAATGGGCTTGTGCTCTCCTTCGGCGCCGATAGTTATCGAGTCGCCTCGGAGCCGGTCCCCTAGTCCCTTGGAGCCGTTGGAGAGACCTACTCGAACCCGCTCGTCTCCTCCAGGTCATCGAGGATGTCAGATTCGGACATAGACAGGGTGCTCCAAAGACTGTTCCAGTCCCCAGTCTTTCAAAAATTTGTTTCGGCTCCAACCAAATTGGCTTCGGAGCCGATAGCCCACTCCATTGCCATTCCTCCTCCGACCGCTTCGGCTCCGTCGGAGCAGGTGCTGATGGAGCCAGTGGAGATCCTAGGGTCGGCTCCGACCCTTACTCCAACCCCGGCCTTCGGGTCTGAGTTTAGCACACGGACTTCTTCGGCTGGACCCGGGGGTGACGTTTCGGGACCTATGCTGTCGGTTCCGAGCCTCCCTCTTGGTGCTTCGGCCGTGGGACTTCCGTCTGCTATCATGGCTCCGGGGACCGGACACTCCCAGGATTCTGGGGGTCCGGCTTTCAGAGCTATGAGGAGTGCCTTGGCCAAGTCTTCTTCGGCCATCTCTACGGCTTTACCAGCACCTTCCCTGGGCATGGAGACTGGGTCTTTGGCAGTTCCCCTGTCTCTAGGCAGCGGAGCCCCGGGGCCTGAGGTTACCCCCACTGGGGGTTCCCCTCCTCCTGAGGGTTCTTCGGAGTTGTCTTCGGAAGAGCCCCCAAGGAAGAGATCGTGCAAGAGGAAGCACGTGGACTCCCCCGATGAGTCTCTTACATCGGACACTGATCTTGATGATGCGGAGGGGTCCCCAAAGTCGTCCTCGGATGATGTCTCATTTGCAGACATTCTAGAAATCCTTAAGCAACGAGGAGGCTGGAATTCCAAACCCCCCTCCGTTGATGAGTCAGTGTTTCTCAAGGCCTTCGGGGCTCAGCCCTCCGCCTCCTGGGTGTCTCCGCCCTTCGAGCTCCTGGATTTGGTTTGTCGGAGGGCGTGGGAACACCCAGATACTGTGGAACCAGTGCCTTCTCGCCCTAACAAATTTTTGTCTGCCCCACCCGAGAAGGAGTTCTTGACGAAAGGCGTGGCTGTAGATGCCATGGTGGTGGCATCTGCTACCCAGCAGGACGTGGCAGAGGCTTCAACGTCCGTCCATCCTCCTAATAAGGAGTCTAGGAGCATGGACCGGTACGGGAAGCGCACCCTGACTTCAGCGGCCTTTACTCTGAGGTCCCTGAATTATTTGGCACATTTCACCAGACTACAGAGGGATCTGGTCAAGGAGCTCTCAGACTCCCTCTCAGGTAACCTACCTGAGCAGCTAGCCCAGTCGGTTAGCTCTCAGTTGGCTATCCTTACCTCGATTTCTAACTCGTCCATGAGGTTCATTTCATATGCAGCCGAAGGGGCGGGCAGAGCAACAGGCACAGGCGTGGCTCTACGGAGACAAGCCTGGCTCCGTTTGTGTCATTTCGCGGAGGCCTTCAAGTCTTCCTTTGCCGACGCTCCCTTTGATGGGTCTTCTTTGTTTGGACCCAAGGTAAAAGACACTCTTACCCGCTGTGAGCAGGAGGGAAAGACTTTATCTGCCATAGGAGCACGTTATTCCACTCCCTTTCGACCTTATCCCAAGGCTAAAAGAGGAGGGAAGATGTGGTTCCGCAAATCACAGAAATTCTTTCCCCAACAGCAGGAAGATTCCCCTTCCAGAGGCAGAGGACGGGGAAATTATTCTGGGAGACGCCGTCCCAGAGGCGGCAGAGGCCCCCGCAACAATGGAGACCGCGAGTCCTTTCGTGGCTCTTCAGCCTCCCACACTCCATGAGGGATTGCCCGGCTGTGCTGCTCCGGAGCCAGTCGGGTGCCGTTTTGCCAAGCACCTAAAAGCCTGGGAGTCTATTACTCAGGACAGATGGGTGCTTCGGATTATTGCTGGAGGTTACACCATTCCCTTCACACACTCACCCCCACCGTCCAAAAAAATCCCGGACCCACCACCCAGTCAAAGGGAAATTGCAGCCGAGAAGCTTCAAAGCTGCTGAAAAGGAGTCATCCAACCGTCCCCAAAGACCAGATCGGATCCGAAACTACTCAAGGTTCTTTTAGTGCCAAAAGACAGGGGACCTGAGACCCATATTGATCTCAGCAAACTAAACCAGTCCGTCATGAAGTCCAAATTCGGATGGTCACCTTACAATCCATTCTCCCATTGTTGGAGAAAGATGTTTGGATGTGCTCCATAGATCTCAAGGACGCCTATTATCACATACCGATACATCAGGCGTCCAGGAGGTATCTGCGCTTCAGCCTGGGAGACAGTCATTTCCAATTTTGTGCTCTGCCCTTTGGTCTCACCACAGCCCCCAGGGTGTTCACCAAGTGTTTGGCAGTAGTGACTGCTCACCTGAGGAGTCTCGGATTCCAAGTGTTTCCCTATCTGGACGACTGGCTCCTGACTGCCACCACCAGGCATCTACTACTAGAGAACCTACAAGCCACCATCTCCCTGGGTGCTTCCCTGGGAATTACATTCAAATGGTCAAAGTCTGTCTTGCTGCCTTCTCAGCGCATAAGATACATAGGAGCAGAGATAGACTCAAAATTGATGCGAATCTTCCTTCCTACCGAAAGGATACAAACATTACAAGGTCAAGTCCGAGCCCTGCTTCTAAGATCCAAAGCCCCAGCCAGGTTGGTCCTGCAACTTTTAGGTTCAATGTCTGCCACGGTTCTCCTAGTTCCTCTGGCAAGATTGCACATGAGAATTCTTCAGTGGCTGTTATCGACACAATGGTCCTTTCAGGATCTCCCCCTCAATCATCACATACTGATTACAGAAACGTGCAAACGGGACCTCCGCTGGTGGCTTCAGCCATCCAATCTGAATCAGGGAAGACCTTTTGTTATGCCCCTCCGGTAGCCACCTTGACGACGGATGCCTCCCAGACGGGGTGGGGGGGGCATTGTCTGGGCAGGTCAGTTCAGGGTTCTTGGCTTCCAAACAAAACCTTTCTCCATATCAATGTGTTGGAAATGAGGGCTGTACTTCTGTCCCTTCAAGCTCTCCACAACTTTCTCCCTCAAGGCATTATCGCTATCCACACAGACAACATGTCGGTGGTTTGGTATCTAAACAAACAAGGAGGGACCAGATCTTACCCCCTTTGCAGAGAGGCCATGAGGGTGTGGGAATGGGCAGTGGCTACCAACCGCTTCCTGGTAGCGACCCACATTCCAGGAAAATCCAATGTATTGGCAGACAGACTGAGCAGGACTATTCTCTCTCCTCACGAGTGGTCCCTGAACGAAACAGTAGCAGCTCAGATTTTCAAAAGATGGGGGATTCCGTGCTGCGACCTGTTTGCAACACCACAAAACACGAAGTGCAAAAGGTTCTTTCCTTGACCCCGTCAAGGGGAAGCAGCTACGGATGCTCTAGTCCAACCTTGGCCAACAGGACTGCTTTACGCTTTCCTCCGGTTCCACTCCTTCCCAAAGTCATCCAGAAAGCTTCCCAATTGGGGTCCACAATGATTCTAATTGCTCTGCATTGGCCTCGCCAGGTATGGTTCCCCTACCTACAGAAATATGCTCTGGACGGTCCCTGGTTTTTGGATCTAACTCCGGACCTTCTGATTCATCAGTCGGGACAACAGCACCAGTCCCTTCACACTTTGAAATTAGCAGCTTGGCTCCTCCACTTCCGACTTTAGTCAGAAATCACACCTTGGACCCTGAAGTTATTCACATTTTATCTTCAGCCCACAAACCCACCACTAAGAAATTGTATCACAGTAAATGGAAGAGGTTTGCTATCTGGGCTCAACTCAGAGGCTTAGACCCTTTTACTGCCCCGATACCAGAGGTCTTGAAATTTTTAACATCCTTGTTTAATCAAGGATCTTCAGTCTCTACTATTAAGGTCCAACTAGCAGCTATCTCCAAATTTCACGAATCCATAGACCCACCTTTGATGAGTAACAGATTATGTAAAACTTTCATGAAAGGTGCTGTGCTTTTAAGACCCCCAGTTTTTCATCCTGCGCCTCCGTGGGATCTTGATTTGGTACTTAGTGCCTTAACATCTCCTCCTTTGAACCGGCTGCTACATGTGAGTTGAAATATCTGTCTTGGAAAACTGCCTTCTTAATTGCAATTACCTCTGCAAGAAGAGTTTCAGAACTTCAAGCCCTATCTATCAAACCACCGTACTTGGTTTTTCACAAGGATAGAGTATCACTTAGGCCTAACCCATCCTTTGTTCCAAAAGTTTGTTCTAATCTCTGTCTCCAACAATCTCTAGAACTACCAGTTTTCTTTCCAAAATTTTCAAACAAAGCGGAATACACCTTGCATAAGTTGGATGTTCACAGGCAATTGCGCTTCTATCTAGACAGGACTCAACAGATTCGAAAGACAGACCAATTGTTTGTGTCCTTTTCAGATAATAAACTGGGTAAAACCATCACTAAAGCGACTATTGCCAAATGGATTAGAGATTGCATAACTCAGGCTTATTCCTCTTCAAATAAGCAACTTACAACATCTGTCAAAGCTCACTCTACTAGAGCTATGGCTACCTCTATTGCATTTCATTCCAAGCTCGCTATTTCTGAGATTTGTGCTGCGGCTACTTGGTCCAACCCGCATACTTTCATTTCCCACTATAAATTGGATGTGGCATCTAAAGGGCGAGCATCATTTGGTTCCACGGTACTCAGGAGTGCTTTCCAGTGAGCCACCCAGGATTCAGGTGCTAGGGACGCTGTCCCATCAGTCAGAATGTAGGCGAGATAGGATCACATAACATCTTTTAGTTATGTACTCACCATAACTTCAGATGTTTGGGATCCATCTCGCCTACAGTCCTAATACCCACCCTCCTTCCCCCTGCCTTGGAGATCAGAAGAGATTGAACGGTTTTGAGCTCTACTGTTTTTATCTTGTTTCATCTGACGATGTTATATAAGCAGTGCGTGCATGTGTGCATGTATGCAGACAAACTAGATCTGGGGGACTGGTAGTGGTGCATCCTGGGATATAGTAAGCTCAGCCAATAAGAGACTTCGCTCTTTGGCATAAGCGTGCCGAGTCGGAGCCGAGGGATCGGCTCCGAACCCATCAGTCAGAATGTAGGCGAGATGGATCCCAAACATCTGAAGTTATGGTGAGTACATAACTAAAAGTTCAGCTGTATTGCCATCCAGCCAATTTTGTTCCTAACCTATGTGTCTTCAAAATACTGCAAAGAGGGTCATAGTTGTAATGATGCTACCATATTATAAAAGTAAACACACCAGCTATTTGGAAAGTGGTTCTCAAATGAAAGCATTGCAAACATTTATTGTGTATAACGTGTCACTATCTCTATATACATGGCAGTGGTAAACTGAATAGTGTACTGGGTTCAAAAGTCAATAATGAACCACAGTGAAAGGGTAGAAAAGGTACATTACTGAGTGACAGTATTTACTCAAGACCAGAAGTACTCATCCCATGAAAGTCATCTTAGTAAATTCATTGCCTGTGCACTAATTGATAGAAGGAGGTTTCTTTGGTGTTGACCTTCATATGCCTAGGGTTAGTGCAAGATTATGGGCCTGGAACTAAGGAATTATAGTAGACCTATTTATTTCCTGTGTAAATAGCACAGAATTTCAGACTAATCTAGGAGCAGAGGCAGAAAGGTTTATATCTGACACATGCGCCTGGGGCTGCAGCTCCATCAGATCAATTAATCTGGCCTGCCTAACATAATGAATGTGGAGAAGTCTAAACAACTTGTTACTGAGTACAGGGATACTAGAATATAAAGTGAAGACTGGGAACTCAAGGACAGTACTTAGTAGAAATGCGTGGATATCTTATTTTACTTTAACTTTGTAGTTAAGTTATAGCATACATCGGTGTAGTTTAATCTTCAAGTTACTTTGCTCATGCAACTCATTCCTGTCCTGTGTTACCTTCTTCCAAAAAAGAGGAATGAGAAAAACAATTTTGCTTTATGCAGTGTATTTTTTAACAAAATATCTTACTGTGCTTTGTAATCTATGATGAGCAAACAGCAGCTGTTATCTGTAATAGGTTCATAGGTAAGTACTAGGCTAGCTGCTCTTTCATGCCATTTTAAGAGTAGTAAATTTCGCTTTTTGTGCTCAAATTAACCTATCCCATTTGGTTAGAGAGTGGCCTTACCTATCTCATGGTCGATAATTATATGTTATTCCTATGAGAACAATTGGGATTGTACCACAGATCATTTTTAGGGGACCCTGTGCATGGGATAAAGCATTTAGGAGCTGCCTGTCTCCATTAATAGTACAGGGGGCAGTCCTGGGGTAAATTTTCTGTTTCCCATCCACATAGCCAACTTGTGCTTGAATATGGACCGGGATGAACTTTGTTTTATGTAGATGGGGGAGCAATTCCACAGCAGAGTTGTCTTCTGCGAGATATACCTGTCCCTCAAGACCTTTCTGTTGATGGTGCAGAAGAGGTTTAAATCCCAAGACCAAGTATTTCTGATGCCATTTGACCTGCTGATGTGCTGTAAATCCATCAGTTTTGGAATGGAGGATGCCCCATATACCAGACACAGGTTTCCTCTTAGCAGTTTGTAGGATACCAAGTATAGTGAGGGGGCTTTGAGTCAGTCCATCAAGGACATGTTATTTAGGCCTTTTATCCATTTAATAAGGTATCTGTTTGCCATTCCAGTTGGTGCATGTGTCTTGACAAATACATGCCAAAGGGGATATTATATTCGATGATTGGTCTAATGAGGGCTGAGTAGAGGGGGGCAATGACATCCCTAGATGTAGATGCAATATCTTTGTTTATAAGCTGTGCAATGTAGAATGACTTTCTTACAACAATGGACACATGTTGGTCAAAAGTTTGACCTCTGTTCACATAGGTTTCCAAATGCTAAACAACTGGGTCACCTGTTATGGGTGTATTGCTAATGTGGGGTAGGTGACCTCCCAAAGGATATAATACATTTTTGACATTTAGTTTCAGTCCATGATTTTGGCACTAGTTATTTATTTGGGGCAAACCTTCCTGCAGGATGGAAAAGTCATTTGGGGATTCAGTGACTACTCCTAGCATGCAGTTATCTGCAAACTTAGTCAGATAGAACCCTTTACTATTGGCTTTTACTTTAGAAAAGTACATACCAAACAGGAGAGGTCCCAGCACAGAACCCTGGTGGACTCCATTGGTGACTGGTCTCTTTGTGAGGTAACTTCACCTGTTTTGATTTCCTGCATCTTATCTGTGAGCTAGTTGGCAATCCAACAGGTAAGGTAGGGTTTATTCCTAGTTTATTTAGGTTTTCTACTATACCTGAGTGGGAAATCGTGTCAAAAGCTTTGGCCAGGTTAAGGTATGTGATGTATACCATTTTGCCTTCATCCATTGCTTTGGCAACCTTTTCAAAAAATGTGCCAGGTTGAGTAAGCACAACCTGCCCTTGACAAATCCAAACTAAGATAGGTTAGCCAGCGTTTGGAGGTTTCCTATGTCCTGATTGTTTAGTTCCATGATAAGTCTTTCCATGGCTTTGCATATGAGGCTGGTCAGACTTGTGGGTCTGTGATTGCCTGGGTCTGTGGAAGATTCTCCCTTATGCAAAGGAGTGACTGTAGCTGTTCTCCATTTACTTGGCGCAAAATCTGTATGGAGGCTGAGATTGAACAGAGATGGTAGAGTTGTGACTAAATTGTACTTCATGCTATTTAAAATATGTCCAGGGATATTGTCAGGACTCATCAATGCAGCATTTTTAGTTTTTGATAGGACTTTTAGGGCTTGGTTTTGTGTGATAGTTGGAGATAAGCCTGTTCCAAGGTGCATCTCAAGAGACAGACAGAGATGAGAAAAGGGTAAAATTAGAGCTACATTTATCTGCCAGTAGGTGCGCTATATCTTCAGCCTCAGTGTAGGTGGCATTATTCATAAGCAGGTCAGCACATTGCTATGTTGTGCTTTTGAGATTATGAACACAAGTAAAAAATGCCTTGTGATTGTCTTTGGCTTGGGTAACTATTTTAGCCTCAGACTTGACATTTAGTGGATTTTATTAAGCTCCTGAGTTGTTTGTTTACTTCAGTGACAATGAAGTGAGATGATTTAAATGAAATGTGCCATGTCTTTAAGGAGGGTATAATCTGAAACACAAAGACATAATCTGAAACGCAAAGACATAACCTGCTGAGTAACAAAGCAGCACATAGATTTGAAATTCATAGATTGTTACTAGGCTAACAACCCAGGGTGTCCTTCTAAGCCTAGCCAAATTTTCGTGAAAGAGTAATAATGTCCTGTATCCAAATTGGATATTGAGGGTCAGGCATTTATAAGATACCTCTGTCTGTAAGGGACATGGGTGTCAGGCCTGGTACAAATTTCATATTCTCCATTCACTGGCCTAGGTTGTGCTTAAACTGGGTAATAGATGAACTCAGCATCCATAGGAGGGGCAGTCTCTGGGACACATATCTGTCTCTACAGCATGTTCTGTTAAAGTCACAGAGCCAAACATTGTGCATCTGTGATACTTAAGTAGCGGAGGAGATTCGATAAAAAAATACAAACAAAGCCCTATGGCCAATCAAAAACAGCACACTCTTCTTTCCATTACACATTACTTGGCTAGAAAATAACCTGGGTCCTCTCTAGTTTCACTAAAGTGAAACCAAGACAGTTTTAACAGAAGACTGTGAGAAAAACTGTCAAAAAGTACAGATATTGAAAGCAGAAGCACTCAATTTATGCAGCTATGACAAAAACAAAATGAGAAATAAGTACCAAAATAGTGGATATGGTAATGTAAGTCTTAGCTTTTGTAGAGTTTAGCAGAAACCAGCAACACTCTTCTTTTCAATTAGCATTGTCACCAAATATTGCCAAATGCCCCAGGCACAGAGATTCAAATTTTTAATCAAGCTAGCCCTCTAGCCAATCAAGTAACTGCACAATAAGACTTATAACATCATTTCCTATCTCAGAAGCATATGGGAACAAAAGTGTAGAGCACAAGCCTTCCTAATGTAAAATATCAGGTTTGGAGCCCAAGTGCTTAAACCAGCACAAAAAGACATTTAGAATAACAGGCACAATAAGCCGTCACCAGCAATTCCTAGCTCAGAAGAGCGGAAGCTACCCTCTCCTCTCACAACAGTGTAGACCACAAACCTTATTGTAAAATAACTGGTTTGGAGCCCAAGCGCTTAAACCAGAACTAAAACACTTTTAGAATAACAGACACAATAAGTCTGCAACCAGCAATTCCCAGCTCAGAAGGGCGTCCGCTATCCTTTCCTGCCACAAAAGTGTAGAGCACAAGCCTTCTTAATGTGAAATAACTGGTTTAGAGCCTAAGTTCTTAAAGCAGAACACAGACACTTAAAATAACAGGCACAATAAGCCTTTACCAGCAATTCCCAGCTCAGAAGGGTGAAGGCTACCCTTTCCTCTCACAATAGTGTAGACCCAGAAGCCTTCTTAATGTAATATAACTGGTTTGCAGCCTAAGTGCTTAAACCAGAATGAAGACATTTTTAGAACAACAGACACAATAAGTCTATATTGACAAGAAGAAGAACTTCAATAGCAACTTTATAACCACACACCATAGTAACCCAAAGAAATTCTTTCATGCTTTCAACCAACCAACCAATTCTTTCATGCTTTCAACCAAATTCTTCATCCAGGTAGCCCCTCTTCTCCCCAACCATGCCCCAATAGCACACCCCTTCAAGCTGCTACCAATTTTAATTCTTACTTCATTGAGACAATCAGCAAATTAACACTTCAAACCAACTCCAACCCTAATTCTAACTTCCCCCCGAACCTCCCAAACCCCTCAACTCCTCATAGGCTTTTTCTTTAAAAACTATATCAACCAAACACATTAAATCCTTGCTCATAAAGCTTAAACCTTGCTCCCTCTCTGTTGACAATCTACCCCATCTACAAAAAGCTGCTAACTCTCTTGCCATCGCCATCTCCATACATATTAACCATTCCATTACTGAATCTAATGTACCCACAATTTGGAAACAATTCTACACTTTGCCCATCCATAAGGGAGGTAACTCCTCTGAACTTGCCACCTTAAGGCCTATTGCAATCCTATCCTCTCTTTCAAAAATTCTTGAGAAATGTGTACACAAACAAATCCTATACTTCCGCCTACAAGAGAACCTACTTATGCCCACACAACATGGCTTTCGCCCCAAACATAGCAGCTCCACTGCCCTCATTTCCTTCATCAACACCATGTCATAAGCAAGAGACCAAAATAAACCTATGCCTATTTCTTGATCTCTCAAAGGCATTTGACACTGTCTCCCACCCCCTCCTCCTGAACAAGCTCTGTGAACTAAACCTATCCTCCTCCACTATTTCCTGGTTCTCTAGTTACCTCAATGACCGATCTCAATCTGTTAAATGGCTTTCTGCCACTTCTCCTGCTGCACCTGTCAAAATGGGTACACCTCAAGGATCAGTCCTTGACCCATTATTGTTTAATATCTTTAGCAAACTATTGGCCACAGTCATCACTCATGCAATACGCTGACGACTCCACAGTTATTACCATAGCTGACACACTCTCTGACGTAAATACTATAACACAGAAATCCTTCTTATCCATTGATAACTGGCTCACCAAGAACCAATTCTAAATCCAAAAAAGACTAAACTCATGCTTTTCATTCCCAAAACTATGAACCATCTCAAATCTTCCTTCTCAGTCTCATTTCTCAATAACACTCCTATCACTGTGGAATCTCACACTAAACCACTAGGGGTTATTATTGATGACCATCTCATATTTGATCGGAACGTTCTCAGTAACATAAAGAAAACCCACCAAAAACTCAGACTCCTCTACAGGAACAAAAGATTCCTATCTAATAAAGCCAAAATCTCCCATTCCCATACCTACCTTCTACCCGGCCTATTGTATGGCTCATAAATCCTCACCAACTTTCAAACTATTCTCTTAAGAAAGCTAGAATCCAATTACAATAAAGTTGCTAGAATCACTGCTGATCATTCCTACCACTCACATGACTATTTTGCTCTTAAAAGCTTAAACTGGCTAGAATTTCCCCACCATCTACTTCTCTCCCAGCTTCAAATGATTCATTCTATTCTGTATCTACCTTCCTTCTGTCCAAACCTTGCCTCATTTGTCTTACTTTGCACCCCACCAAGGTCCATACGAAGCACAGAACAAAACCTTCTACAAATATACAACCTAAAAGTAGAATAGGACAAAACCGTTACAGCTACTCCCCAGTCCAGTCCTGGAATAAACTTCTTTTCAACATCAGAAATTCAAATCACCCACATAGTTTCAAAACTGCTACTAAAAACTATCTAAACAGTACATGGGTCTGTCGCTGTAACTGTCCTCCTTGATTGATCAACCTTTGCTTTGTACCCCAGCTCACCTAACTCCTTTTCTCTCTTCTTGCCCTACTCATAAGTTATACATTGACTTAGCCCCTTCTAATGTCAAGCTTAATATTCTACTGTAGTAACTTGATACTTGCTCTCTAATTTGTCATTGCATAATATTGATGTTAGAATGTTTTTACCCTGTGGGTTAGTCAGTATTCTGCTTATTTTATGTAAATGCATTCTTATAATTTTACTGTACCTGATTTTTGTTTCTACATGAATGGTGTAACTGTTGGAGCTTTTCTCCCCGGGCCTCCGGTGAAAAAGGGCTATGGCTCAGTCAGACTAACCCAGTCAACAAATGTCAAATAAATAAGTCTTTGGCTAGTAATTCCCAACTCCAAAGGCTGTAAACTAGTTCTCCTGCCACAAAAGCATAGACCACAAACCTTCCTTTTATAAAATAACTATTTTGGAGCGCAAGTGCTTAAATTAAAATGAAGAGGCTTAGAATAACAGTTGCAATTTAATCAGGCTACTAACAAACAGTAATAAATACAGAAGATTAAACACAATTGAACCCCTTAAGAACACAAATACAGTAAAAGCACCTGAGTACAGTGCACTTTTTAGTAAGTGGGAAGGTAAGAAACAGAAGGTAACTCAAATTTGAGATTGAGGGAAGGTCTTCCCAAGTGATCTCTCAGAATGAGTTGATGAGACGAGACTAAGACGGAGTGTCCAAAATCATATTTTTAGTAGGGGTGGATAATTCAAAAGCCACTAAGTTTAAAAGCACGAAAGCAGCACGGCAGCTGGATGTTTAAAATAAAATGCAGACAGAAATTAGCAATAGTCAGGCAGATAACAGCAAGCCAAACAAGCAGTACAGCTAAATAAAGATGCCACTAAATATTTGTAGCTAAATGAGGAATGCTATTTCTCAGCTCCTCCCACTAATTAGCTGAATGTTATTCAATGCCTACAGAAGATTTTTTTTCTAACTGACCTTAGCCAAGACCTCTTAAAACTCCAAAAAGAACAAGAAAAACATAAAACAAAACAAAATGCATAGAAAAAGATAAAAAAAATAGAAGTAATCAAACCTTAAATTAACTCCAATCCAAAATCAAATGCAGACAGAGATCAGCAATGGCCAGGCAGAAAACAGTAGAGATGATGCTGAAATCTCTATCAGATTTGGATATTTGGGGGTAAAATTGAAATTTTTAGTCTAACTAGATGGCAGCTGCATGCACCATTGTGGTCTTTCTGTGATTCTTGTTTGCCTTTCTTTTTATCTGCCTTTCTATATTTATTGGCTGGGAAGTACTCATTTTCAGTGGTGAGAGGTCCCAAGGGAGAAATGCACACAAAGCATTAGCATATACAAATTCAGTACACATGAGGGAGAAGTTTGAGGCATTGTGAGGTAGTATTCAGAGCAGTAGGAACTGAACAATTAATGATTTTGTATAGTTACAATAAATACTAATTAGATGTATTGTTTGTAGAGGTTGTTAGATTATAGCAACTAAAGAAAAACTCCCTAACACATTACTGGTAAAATGAAAAGTCAGTAAAAGTGTATATTTCATTATTACTGGTCATTAACTGAAATGAAAAGTCAGTAAAAGTGTATATTTCATTATTTGTTGTTTTTTTCTGATAGTTAATGACTATATGCATTTTATATATATATATATATATATATATATATAAAACGTGCAGTAAAAGAGCACATGTAAACTTGACTGGTGATTAATTTTTAAAGTTTAGAAAGTTAAAGAATTATCTTTGCATAACCAGTATATATTTAAATGTTCATAATTGAAAAACATACTGCAATATTTTTATATGTAAACAGCTGTTTTCTGAAAAAATAAATAAATAAAACTATAAATTTATTCATTATAGTGAGTAAGAAGACACTACTAACTCAGCCAACAAAGAGTAAAAACATAAAATAAATATTTATAAAGAACTTGGGAATAATTAATATCAACTGCATCTAACATGGATTACATTAAAACTAATCTCCCAAATTACAAAAATGTTCTCCAGTTTACAGCTAGTGCTCACCCTAAAGTGCATATCCTTTCAATGGCTCTGTCTTACCAGTTTCCTTATTATTAATACACTTATAACAGGAGAAAATGGTAATTGGTGATGAAACATGCAAGTCTTCAAAACCCTTTTCATCTAACAGAAATTGTGTATGTTCTGGTTTGATCATGTGAGATATAGTTGTTTGCTAGGGTTTCACATAGGGACTATGCAAATGGATGATGAGTTCATCATAGAATAATCAAGCTGAGAAGCAGTCCCTGCTGACCGCAGTAATTACTTATGTAATTCTGAAGCAGACAATTTCTCTGGTGGATCGTAATCAAGCACACACTGTGTTTATAGAGTAAACATAGAAAGCAATAAAGCTCTAGTGTAATGAGAATGTAATTCTCTTTTTTTTCTCTGTCAGAATGAGTCGTCATTTTACAGCTCTTGTCTTTTTTTATGTTTTCTTTTTTTGGAATGTTTTAATGTGTAGTATGATAGAAGTTACTATTTAATTTTTGTCTTACCATTTTATTAGGTAGTTAGCTGACATAAATGGCACAGTGGACAGCAACAGAGCATATCATCCACAGAATAATGCAGAAAGAGAGGAAATGCCTACTTCAGTGTTTCCACAGTACGTTTGGCCAGACCATGCATACGTGTTTAAGTACTGGAATTCACTGGAGGCTAATTTGTGGTGGATGCTAGAGGACAAAAATGATAGTTTAGTGAAAAAAAGATCACTTTTGTAAACTAACTGTTATGAATAGCATACAGTTTGTCATATAATGAATTGATCTTTATCAGTAAGAAATATGTTGATGTTCGGATACCAATATATCTGACTACACACATACTATGACATGATCATGTTTTGCTATTTGTCTTTCTGTTACTGCAGTATTTGAACTACACACACATAGGATGCTGTCTTCCCCTCGGTGGTGGTGCTGCGGTAGCGTTGTCGCCTCACAGTAAGACGCTGTTCAGTTCAATTCTCAGAGCGTCTTCTGCGTGGAGACATGCGTGAATGGGCGTACCTTTGTTGAAGGTTGTGCATCAGGGCTGGTAACTCGGCACATAAAAATCAACTACCAATCATTAGCGGACCGGAGTTCCGCTGTGGCGACCCCTAACCGGGAAAAGCCGAAAGACTCAACAACAACACATAGGATGCTGTCTTGTCCCAAGATGCCTGTAAATCTGCAATTATATACTTGTCGAACCAGTTCACCTGTGGTTAAACAGCCACTAACTTCCATCGCAGTTGTACACCACGTCTTTCAATGATATGAGCACTCTTTCTCTGTCATTCATTCTTTAATGCATCTTCCCACCTCTTTGTCCTATGACAGCACAAACTTTTGTGTCTTCCATAACCTGTTGTAGAAAGAACATTTACAATGTTATTTACTTTCTCAGTTAAGAAGTTTCTCAGCAACTGCATTCTGAATTTGCTCCTTCAGGTTAAAACACTTGTGTCTTTTGGTTGTGGTCTTTCAGCATTATCCTGAAATATCACTTTCAGCTGCCATTTGTAATACTCCACTAATGTAATTTTGGTGCTCCCTTGATTATGAGCAACTCATGATCTTCCTTTAGATGCACCCTGGACAAATGGATGTATAACTCAGATTTATACCAAGACTAATTGTTCTCTTCCTGCTTGAGAAAGGAAGTACAGACAACGGAAGGGTATTTTGCAACGCATACATGTCATTCAACTAGTTAGCCGTGTAGATCGTATGATCCTATGTGATGTACCACAGCATCCCTTTTCTTGAAGTGAACTTTTTTGCTTTGGTTTCTTCTTATTTTTAGAGGCAGACTGCAGGATCCATATATTTCTGCACATTCATATCACTTGATAAGGTACTTAGCACCTGAACCTGGCTTTATAATGTTAAGCAACCATCCCAGCTTGAGAGAGCACAAATGTAAAGTGCTGCATTCACTTAAGGCACCATATCAGCAGTCCCTACTGTTGAACATCTTTACGTTTAAGCTAATCAGGTTAAAGTCCTGCTCACCATTCGTTTCAAATCTGTACTTTAGAAATCCAGTTTATTACCATAGCAGCAATAATACACCTTCATTAAACAGACCTCCATTTAGCTTGGCAGTTAGAAAGAAGACATTAAAAAATGGTCCTGCGTATAGGAATCAACTTCCAGCAGGGATACAAAATCAAACAAACTTGAATGGTTTCAAGACCAAATTAAAAGTGCATCTGTTAATTAAGAAATGAAAGCAAATGTTTTGGGGACAACATATAACTCTCTAGTATATATGCATTATATATTGCCATTGCCAAAATACTTTAGTAAATAATCCATCACTAGCAACAGCTGATAGCTATTGACCTTATCAGATTTCTTTATTTTAAATAATGTAAGGCTAATCACTGTTTACTATAGTATATAGTTGCACTGTTGTGTTGCTGGCAATTGTAAGATTATGATGTGTAACTGTTTCATTATGTGGTTGTGTTGGTGGTGATTATTGATCCCTGGTTGTGGTCAAGTCATATCTATTGCTACCTGCAATATTATTATTGTGCTGTTCTACATTTGCTCCTTAATGCGCCCTGGTGTTGGTTGACTTATGACTAGCCCTCCTACCTCCTAATCAAATAGTTAAATAAATATTAAAACCACTATTTTAGCCATGACAGCTCATCAAGTGTTAACCTTATCGTATCATAATTCATTGAAAGACAGCACCCCAGAAGAAGTAGAATGTAAGTTGACTTTGGGAGGGGGCACACCCCTTACTCCCCCCTCCCAACTTGAATATAAGAACTACTATGACTCATTAACACTGGGGAAAAAAGAATATTTTTATGAGTTACTGTTTCCATGAAGTGAAACCACAATGACTTGTGATGCTCCCCAGATATTTGCTTGTACTTCATGCAAATTATTTTGTCTCACAGTTCTTTTGTACTTGACTTGTAAGATGTCTGCCAGTAAAATGATAAAGTGGAACATCTGTGCAATACAGCCAGAGGTATAACTAATGTGAGCTTAAGGGAGTGGTTGTCCCAAGCCCAAGCTGTTAGGGCCATAATGGACAGTTGCTGATGGGGTGTGACTGCAGTATGAGCATTCAGTTAAGTAGCTGGTGATACTGCAGATTCCTAAACTGATACTGATACTGCATTTATGCTTCAGTTAGGAGCGCCACATGTCAGTAACTTAATAAATGTAGCATGGGCTTGCTACAGTTACTGACACTGAAATTAGACATTTTTTGGTCCTCAACTTTGGTAGTGCCAGTCCGTGGATCTGTCTGTGTTACAAAATGACCTACCTATATGGCTCTGACATCAGCTTTATCGCACTCAACGTCTGCACTAGTTTTTATCAAGTTAACAATTTGAATACCAGGTAGATAGACTTAACTAGTTCACCCTATTCAACCATAACACAAGCAGTCAGGACAAGGATAAAGGAAAAGGCAATGTGATTAGATAGTTTAGAGTAGCCAGTCAAACAGCAGTTATTTAGATGGGAGAAAACAGAAGAAATACATCTGGACAGAGGGCATATATGAAAATCACAAAGACTGTAACGAGGTCAGGACCAAGCCACAGGCCATATAGTTCTGGGGCATATACACTAACCACTGGGGTATTTAGAGGATGAACACACGACATGGATTCAGAATTTGGGGATGTTTCTTGTCAACAAACATTACTAATTACTTTGTAAGCTGGGTGTGTGGGTGTGCAGAGATATTAGATAATAGATACTAAACATTATTTTTTAGGAAGCATACGAGATATTTTCGAACATCCTCTAACCAGATTTCAAAAACATCATTTACTAGTTTTCATCATATATGTGCTTGTAGCTAAATAAACCATGAGTCAAGATATGAAATCATACATTCACCATTAGATAACTGTTGCAATAGCCTAAGACATTAGGTTTATATCCTACCAAAGATATGAGAAGTCAGCCAGCTTATTAAAGCTTAGACACCTTCCATTTGACCAGTCTGTTAAGAGCTTGTGTAGAGCTACATAGGAGAGACAGTTAGAATGCCAAAAACTTGAGTTCTTTTACTGCTGAAGTGTGTTCTTTCTGTAGGCTTTGTGGTACAGCCAGTCAGCTAGTAATCCTTCAAGGTTAGGCAGATGAGTCCTGTGCTGGAAAAAAACCTTCCATTACTTTGTTTTATTAAATAAAACTTTATTTCTGTGAAATATTGTATTTTAAGCTAGGAGAGTTAATTTTCTTTGACTGTTGCTTCTTGTCAGGCGATTTTTATTTATAAATGCTGTATATGTTGCAGATTTGTAAGGGCAGAACTTTGTGCTGTTTGGGACCATAGGTGAGTTTTATTACCTCAAAACCACTTTTTCTTCCTATCAGCTTTACTGACTCTTCCGTGCTTCACATCCTGATTCAAGGCTTCTTTTTTAGGTGAGCCCATGCCACAGTTCGCAGTCTCATTGGTTCTTCCTTCACCTGTCCACAAGAAAAAGAGTTTTTGGATGGTAGGATGGCTCCTTCTCTGCCTCTGCCACTGATGAGTTACTGCTGTGGATGGACTTGGTTCCTTGGACTTCCCATCGTTTTCCACCTTGTCACTCTGGGGTAGCACCTACTACTACTACTAAGGACCAAGAGCTAGACACATCCTCTGTGGCTGCAGGGATGCCCTCTTTGGGCAAGTGAGAACTACTCTTCTCAGTCTTTGTGGAAGGGGGGGGGTGAAGGTCTGTTGCATAGCCAAGAAAGGCTGCTTGATAACTGGGATAGTGTGCCTGCCTTGGCTTGGGATTTTCCAGGGAGAGAAAAGAAAAAATTAAAAACATAGCTTTTCCTTTGTTAGTTTCAGTGGACACAGAAGACTTGCTATTTATTAGGGGACTAATTTTTGCTTTTAATTTTGCAAATATCTCCGTTGATAGGAAAAGAGTTCTTTTTCTTTTCTGCTCTGATTTCAGACCGAACAAGGGATTGGAGGCAAATGTGTTTCATTGTTTTTTTTTTACAACCTAAAGATTCTAATTCTGAGGAAGTTTTTGTTACATATTTGCCTCTGGAAGAGTAGACCTATCTTATTCTGAGACATTAAAATGAAAGATGTTTTTCAGTGGGAACAAAATAACACTCCTGTTTTCCAGAAACTGTGTTATGATTTGTTACAGATGAATATCCCACAGCCTGCAGCTGTTTTTATCTGCTCTAAAAATGTTTTCCCGATAGTTATCCACCTTCTGCTAGACAATCTGGTTGTAATAGGTACATCAGATTCATAAATATCTGTTTTATAACCCTAAACACTTCAGTGATTTCCTTATCTAAAACTGCTACTGCTAGATAGATTGATAATGCTAATCCCTCTCCCTCTGCCAAGTATGAGAATGCTTTTTGAAAAATTTGGGAAGAAAGTTTATTTTTCTGCCACTTTAACATTCAGACTTTTTAAACTGACAGTCTCCCATGTTTAAAGTTTTTGCTTCTGTCTTTTGAGAACATTAACAAGTTAACTGTTAATCTTCACTCTTCAGAGGTGAAGAATTCTTTGAATGCTTCTATTTTATCTGCTTCTCATGTAATCTTACATTCTATAAACTGTTGTCATGATGCTGCTGACACTATCTCCAAAGTTGCTGCTGCTTCTGGGTGGGTCTTGAGAAGATTTGCTTGGTTCCATTCTTAAAGTTTTCTACCAGAAGATGTTAAAATTGAGATTTTAAATTTTCCCCTGGACAAGGAAGTTCTGTTTGGCTCTTCTGCAGCTGAGATTTTTTTCTTTCCTCCTTAGATCTCTTTTTCAAAAAGCATTTTAAACAGCAAGTTATCAGCAAACGGGAGTTTAAAAAGCAATGGAAAGGAGGCTCCAAAAAAAAAAAAAAAAAAAAAGGAAATCCTCTCAAACTTGGAGTGATTATTTGGCTCTTCAGCACCTCACCCCCCCACCCCAACCCCCCGAGCAATCTCTCTCCCTCTGTCTACCTTAGCCTACATCTCTTCATCTGCGACACCTGATTATTTCAAGCAAATGAATTCTGAAAGTCAAGCAACAGGAGTACAGTTAGCAATAAAAGTCGCTTCTTCCTTTTCAGAGTATTCCTCTTTGTCTAGTAAACCAAATGTCCAGTTTCACTTATAGAGCAAATGTATTCTCAGGATGTTATAGAACCAGTGCCTTCCTACCAGATGTGCAAAGGGTTTTATTCAGGGATTTTTCTGGGAACAATTTAAAAAGGAACTTGGAGCTCTGTGCTAGAACTCTCCTTTCTCAATCTTTTTGTCAAGGTCCCAAAGTTCAAATATTATCGTTTCAGACACTTTTACCTCTTATCTATTTACCAACTTTCATAGTAAAGCTAGACTTACAAAATGTCTTCTGTCACATTCCCATTGGCAAAGATTTCAAATATTTACTACGATTTTTTCTGTATCTGGCTCACACTATCAGTTCTGTGTCTTACCATTTGGACTATGTATTGCTACAAGGGTATTTACAAAAGGTCTGGCTATAGTAATTGCTTATTGTAGACTTCAAGGCATTCACATTTTCCACATTTGGAAGATTATTTTATATTTGCAGTCTCTTTTTCCAACTGAATTCCTTGACAAGTGTCCAGAATTTCCTACTCAGTCTAGGGTTTCAAGTGAACTTACAAAAATCTTTTCTCATTCCTTCACAGAGAACAGTTTTCCTGGGATGTATGTTAGATTCTGCCCTGAGAAGAGTTTTTCTTCCTCTGAACAAGGTAGAGATGTATCAAATATTCTATGTGTGTGTTTCCACTCAAACTCTGCTATGTCCTAAGAAATTTCTCAGGATTTTGGGATATATGGCTTCTTTGATTCTTATAATTCCCTTGGCCAGATTTCACATGAGGGAAATCCAGTCATACGTCAAGTCAGTCTGGACTCAGCACTAACACCCTTTATCTTTTCAGATCCCTGTAGTGAGGTTTGCAAAGGATGTTCTGTGGTGGGTAGAACAGTTCTCTCAAAAAACAGGTGTCCCCACTCTCTCTGTACTGCCTCCTCTTCAGTCTATCACAGTGGATGCTTCAGGCTTTGCATGGCAGTTTGTTTCAAGAGGTGTGAAAGTACAAGTCTGTGTTGCAAACAGGACAGACAAAACCACATAGATGTCAGAGGTGATGATGGTAGTAAATGCTTTGAAAGCCCTAAATCATGTCTTGTCTCCAACTCTGCAAGTTTTTACAGACAACATGCAGCGATGTGGTACATAAACAAACAGGATGGTGCCAGATCTTATTCCCTTTTGCAGATTTGCTGTGATAGCCTGGGAGGTGGCAACTTAGCTCAGTTTAACTCTTCAAGCTTCATACATTCCATCAGAATAAAATATTGTAGCAAACAAGCTAAGCAGAATCAGGAAAAAAAAAACAAAAGGTTGAAAACTGCATCTGGGGATCTTCTAGGAATTGATCCAACTGCGGGGAATGCTTCAGATAGTTTAATATACTCCTGTACTTTCCTTCTCATTTAACAGAAGGTCATAGTGCCCAGACAGCTTCTTAAAATCTCTTACATCCTTACAAGCCTTACATCCCCTCTACATTTCTCCTCTTGGGGAAGATTGGGAGTTGCCCTCCAATGAATCAGCAAGTGTGGGAGGTGAGATAGACAATGGATAGGGCATCTAAGAAAAAAAAAAAGACAGAAGTGGAGCTAAATGTTAGAATCCACAACCTGCCTCAGAAATAACACAGTAAGGTCAGGAAGGTAGGAGACAAGTTGGTAGACCAGTATGGACATGGGTCACAGGGGGCCAGGCCAGTAACAATGATGTCCCAAGGTCGACCAAAAAAAAAAATATTCCTGTTGATAAAATAATGTATGACTACAACACTAAATCACCTTCTCATGAAGCTAGTTTAGTATACTTTGTCCTGTACTTTCCTTTGCATTTAATTTAAGATCATAAAACCCAGAGCACTTCTTAGAATATATGAGATTGCTGTACCTCAGAGTAAGGAAAATGCTCCAAAGTACCACATCAGAGATTTGCTATACTTTTCCTGTGTCTGCATGGTGTGTTTCTGTTTTAAGAGCATCACAACTGCAGTCAACAAAATATCAATGGCACCTCCAGTTTGTATATGTATATATTTATATTCATCTCACTCTCTTTCATAGATATGTATATTATATATATGGATCCATATTGTTGCATTGACATTACAGAAGTTTGCACTTCATATGGATGTAAACATGTGTTCAAAGTACTGTAACTTCAAATAGTACAAAAATAATAAAGATATGTATTCACTCCCCACACCCCCTGCTAAATTATGCATACCAACTCTGAGATCATACTACACTTGGGAAAGAGTAAATTACCCAGTCCCCACTATACTGTGATTTCTGTACAGTACATCAAAGTTGCAGAAATTTGATTGTATGGTCTTGCCCATAAGCAGTTCAAAGTTTCATAACTTCGATGTAACAATATGGACCCATATATAGATACGTGGAGTTGTGTGTTTTTGTGTGCACACACACACACACACACACACACACACACACACACACACACACACACACACACACACACACACACACACACACACACACACACACAGAGTAACTTTACAGTCTTTAATGGGTGTGGAAGGCTGTGGAACTGACTCCTTTGCAGTTCACAGACAGCTGCTTAAATATTTGTGCGTGTGTGTGTGTGTGTGTGCGTATGTGTGTGTGTGTGTGTGTGTACTGATATATGTGTGCTAAATATATTTTCCCCTGCTGCTAATTAATGAGCTAATTAATGAGCTTTAACAAGGTTCCACTGGTGGCAATTTTAACTTTATCATCAACTAGATATTCTCCTTAAAATATTTATGGGACAATTTAATGCAATTAAAATAAACATTTCTATATCTAAATGTTGGATCTAAATAGCTGCCAATAAGTGCCAACAGCAGATATTTGAAATTAAAGTAAAACGCAAACAAAACCGTACATAAAATAATAAATTAGAAAAAAAAAATAAAAGAGAAAAAGCTTCGTACTCTAGAATAGGACAGCACTTGGAAACAAAAGCATTTTCTGAAAATAGCTAAGGGTGGGACTTAGGAAAGTACACTAAGTTATATTTTGCTTTGTTTTGTATTTCTGTGTAGTTCTTTGTATAACAACACTAAACCACTTAGGTTTGGTTATAATCCAGAATTCACCCACTGTAGCATCATCCACCCTGAAAGGAATTCACAGCTGAGGGGGCTGGTTACAGTGAACATGTTTTGCATTGCTTAGTGTGGGTTTGGACAAGGAGAGTAAATAAAAGTACAGATAGCTAATGAAATCTGACCCTACAGTCATCCAAAACCACTCACATCTGATAAGAAGTCTTTTCTTTGCAGTGCAAAAACATGCACAAGTCACAGAATGTTTTAAACTAAAATTGCAACTCCTAGTATATAAAATGATATTAAATACATTGTCTTTGCTTCAAAATTGTCTTAGCCTTGACCCTCGACATGATTTTCAACTAAGAATCTGGTCATACAGTTTCTGTCCACTGTCATATGTAAGTATTAGGTAGCTGCCCTTGCGGGCCATTTTATGCTTAGACAATCTCCCTCTTGGAGCTTGAATTAACCTATCCTAGTTGATGTTAGATTAGCCAAACCCATCCTATGGTCGATAACTGAATGTTAACCTTACTGAGAATAACTGGGATTATGTCATAGATAATTTGAGGTGACCTGTGCATGGGATAAAGCATTTAGGAGCTGCCTCTGTCCATTAGTAGCACAGGGGGTAGTTGTGGGGTAAATCATGTATTACCCATCCATAGATGCAAGTTGCACTTGGATATGGACAGGGATGAGCTTTGTCTTTTGTCTGTTCCAGAGTAGTGGCATCCACTGCAAGATATACCTGTCTAACCATTCTGTTGATGTTGCAGAAGATGGTTGGATCCCTGGACTGAGTATTTCTGATACCTTTTGATTTGCTGATGTACAGTAGGTCCGTCAATACTGGGTCAGAGGATGCCTTGTATGCCAGACAAAAGTCACCTCTTAATAGTCTGTAGGATAGTGAAAGGGCTTTGAGTTGGTCTGTGCAGGACATATTGTTTAGGCATTGTATCATTTTAATAAGGTATCTTTGTGGGGTGTTCTAATTGTTGCATGTGTCTGGACAGATACATGCCAAAGACGGCATTATAATCTGTATTTGAATTATGAGACCTGAGTAAAAGGGGGTAATTACATCCCCTAGATCTAGACACAATCCCTATGTTTAGAAGTTGTACAATATAGAAGGACTTTCTTACAACAATAGACACATGTTGGTCAAATGTTAGATCACTGTCCGCATAAGTTCCCAAATCCCAAACAACTGGGTCAACTCTTAGAGGAGTATTGTCAGTGTGGTAGTTCCCTGGGATAGATTATTTCCCAAAAGCATACTGTTGTGCATTTTTTTGGCATTTAGTTTTAATCTGTGATTCTGGCAATAGTTATTTGTTTGGGTCAAACCTTCGTACAGGATGGCTTGCTCATATGGGGATTCATTGACTGCTTTCAGCTAGCAGTCATCTGCAAACTTAGCCAGAGCCCTTTGGTATTGGCTTTTACTTAAGAGATGTATATACCAAATAGGATGGGTCCCAGCACAGATCTCTCTGGGACTCTACAGGTGACTGGTCTCTGTGGCAGTAGTTTTCCCTGTTTTGATCTCTACATCCTATTTCTGAGCCAGTTGGCAATCCAGCAGGTGATTTAGGGTTTTATTCACAGTTTATTTAGCTTTTGTATTATGCCTGAGTTGGGGGATTGTGTCAAAGGCTTTGGCTTGGTTGAGGTACGTAATGGGTACTGTTTTACCTTCATACATTGCTTTGGTGACCTTCTCAAAAAAAGTTCACCAGATTGAGTAAGCATGACCTGCCCTTGACAAGTGTAAACAGGTCCAGTGTTTTGAGGTTCC
The DNA here is from genome assembly GCF_019279795.1 of Protopterus annectens. Classification (NCBI taxonomy): domain Eukaryota; kingdom Metazoa; phylum Chordata; order Ceratodontiformes; family Protopteridae; genus Protopterus; species Protopterus annectens. Next base: position 1,162,587,063 of record NC_056725.1, on the reverse strand, counting down.
CTATGTGCTAATTGATTAGTTCAGTAATAAGTGTTTCCATGGCTTTACATATGAAGCTGGTCAACTTGAGGGTGTGTAATTGCCTGGGTCTGTGAAAGTTCCACCTTATGCAGGGGAATGACTGTAGCTGTTCTCCCTTTGTTTGGTACAAAGCTTATAGGGCGGCTGAAGGCGGAGGTGAAACAGTGTTGTTAGGGCAGTGGCTAAATTGTGCTTCATGCTATTTAAGATACATCCAGGAATATTGGCAGGACTTGTCGATGCAGTATTTTTAGCTTTTGATAAAGCTTTTAGGATTTGTCTTGTGTGATACCTGGAGACCTGGAGACAATCAGTTTCAGGTATATCTTGTAAGATGGATGGAGGGAAGAGGGGTAATGCTTGAGCTAATTTAAAAGCAGAAGGTTTGCTATATCTTCAGCCTCAGTGTAGGTAACATTGTTCATAGTCAGCTCAGTACATTGCTGCATTATCCTTCTGAAATTACAAACATAACTAAAAACATCCTTGTGATTGTCTTTGGCTTGGATGACTATTCAAACTTGGCTTTGGTTGATTTTATTAAGCTCCTGAGTTGTATGTTTATTCCAGTGACAAGAACTGTATCATTCTGGGAATTACTCTTTTTACTTTTGGTCAAAATTATTTTCCTTTTATTGTAAAGCCTGTTGATATTATGGTTCCATCGTGTGTTTTTATTTCTGGGGTTTGCCCTGCATTCATTTCTAAAGGGTACAGCTACATTTGTGCAGCTATTTACATGCTGGTATAGTGTGCTGGTGTACATTTCTCCTTATTCAGCATAATTAACTGGGTTTGAAGCTTACCATTGTATCACATTGGATTAGTTTTTCTTAGAGAAAATTCTAAAGGTCCTTTTTTGAGTGGAAGGGAAATCTGGTTTCAATTTTATTTCAAAGGAGACAACTTTATGGTCAGACTGAACAAGTGTCGAAGATATGCAAGGGATGGTGTAAGATACCTCTGTATTAGTAAAGACAAGATCCAAGATGTTGTACCATCTGGTTGGTACTCTGACTTTATTTCAGGGTGTTTGTATCTGCAGAGTCCAGGAATTTCTGTGTTTATGCACTAGTGATGGCGTAGGTTTCCCAGTTTATAGCTGGATAGTTTGGATCACCTAGGAAATAGTATCAGGCTTAATACTGAGTGATTCCAGTTCATGTAGATATGCATAATGGATTTCCTGTGTCATAAAGGACATTCTGTAGCCAGCTAATATATGGTACAGGACCTTTCTGATTGTTATTTGATCATGAAGAAGCCCTAGTGCATTATTTCCCTTTAGCAGCCTTGATACAAACCTTTTTTGGATGAAGATTGAGACACCTCCACCTTTTTTTTCCCTACTGTGCAGTAGATGGTCTAAATGTGTGGAAGGCATTACAGCTGGAGTGCTCTCTGCAGTGTTTAACTTAGAAACCTGATTCTTTTGAGGTACCTAAATAATGACTCGCCAAAAATGTATACTGTGTGTCTTTTCATCACTGCTTTTTAGGGACCAACCCTGTATGAACATCTGCTTTTTAGGAAACTACATATAAATAAGATAGGGGTCAGGCATGTGCAAGAGTTAAAAGCTCTTAAGGTTTGTCTTTATTCATTGACTTTGCTGAAACAAATAATGGGGTAATTAATGCCATAAAGTACAGTTAGCTGAATATAAAAAAATCACACAAAATATTCTGTAATTACACCTTTTATTGTGCCCTTCCGGAATATATGACATGAGTGATATGTAGGATATGTGGAGGAAAGATTTTTTCCTGCATGCAGTTCTGGCATTTCCTTTTTATCCATTCTTTTAGAGTAGTTTTTGCTGTTAATTGTGATGTAGCATTTTCTTTCAGTAAATGATAAAGTCTAGTGTTTAAAAAAACAGTATTTTCATTAGACCTTTTAATTCTAAAATTTTGTAATAGGTCCTTCAAAATGTAGTATATAAAACATTTGTGTATTCAGTATAGATAAGCATGCTTTTACATCACACACGGCTCACAGATTTAAGTTGTATTGTTATGGAAGTAGCAAAGGAAAGTCAGCTGTACACTATGTATTTTGTCCAGTTTTAATACTTTTCCTAATGGATGTTGCACAGAGGATCATTTTTGGGTCTGCAGTCATAACTACTGTATTACGTTTTTAGTCATGGATGCCAAGAAATTCATCTCAAGAGGTGAATCTTGGCATCCGTGCAGAAAATTATGCACTGAATATGATTGGAGACCTGATCATAATTCTTTGTAGAGCATGGACCTTCATTTGTTCTGAGTACTAGTTGTTGTTGTTTGTCTTTTCGGCTTTTCCCGGTTAGGGGTCGCCGCAGTGGAACTCCGGTCCGCTAATGATTGGCAGTAGATTTTTTTTATGGTGCCGAGTTGCCAGCCTGATGCCCAACCTTCAGCGAAGGCACGCCCATTCAGGCATGTCTTTCGGAGGCCACTCGACCACGGGGAGGACATGCAGACTCCACACAGAAGGCACTCCAGCCATGAATCGAACAGGAGAACCTCTTGCTGTGAGGCAACAACACTGCCGTTGTACCACTGCGGCTAGTAGTTACAAAAAAAAATGCAAAGTATTTTCCAACTTTCAAAGACATGAAGAACTTAGCGAGTGCTATCAGAGTAACACATTTTATGTTAGGGAAAGAAAGCCAGGCTAGACTCTCTACTCCTTGGGAAAGTGACCTTATCTGAACTTGGTGTCTTTCCCTGGGTGCAGGGCACCCTATGGGGAGTTGTATGCTTGGAGCTGGGAGCCATCAAGCCTGTGGTGGTTTATTCATGTTTCCTAGCTGTGAGAGTGTCTAGTACAATGATGTTAAGATGTTGCAGTCCCTGTGTTATTTTACATGTCTTTTGAAGTTCCTAGTCTCCAACAGAGTTTGCACAAGCAGTGGTTCTCCAAACCCACTCAGGAATGGAGGGCTAGCCATTGGCCACTTCATCCTATCCACCTTGACCAGTCCTACTTACCTGCATTTACAGTAATATCTCAGTCCATTCCTGAACTTGGATCATCAGAGGTACAGATGGGCACTCTGCTCCATCAGGCCAGCTTCAGTACTGCCAAATGTCGTTCCATTCTGTGTATTCTGCACCTGCTCTCACAAGTGCTTAGGATTACTTGGTTTATATGCTTTCAGTTGTTTAAGATCATTACTTATGATCAAGATTTGGTTCAGTGCTGTACAACATCTGCTTTTATGGTAAGTACCTCACTTGATTTTGCTCTCATAAAAATGTTAAATTTATTTATAATACAAATGAATGCCCTAGACTTTGCACAAAGAGCCTTTAGAAACACAAAAAGAAAATCAAAGTAAATAATTATCACTTTTTCTCTCTTTGCAGAAGAAGAACTAGCATTGGATAACAGTTTGGACAAAGATTTACGAGCATACCACAAAGTCTGTTGGGAATCAGAGTTTATCCCAGTAGCCAGCCAACTTCTGACTAGAGTTCAGAGTCATGATACATTGTTGGAGCCCCTGTCTGTTCCTAGTCAGTAAGGGTTTATACTGCTTGTTTTTAGAATGGCACAAGCAATGCAAGTCGGTCTATCTGCCAGCTGCTACATAATGTATACACATTCCTATTTTGGAAGCAATGTGGAATGAGCTGCAATTTTCCTTATTATATAGTTATTTTTATAACTTCATAAATAAAATGGTTTATTGATTTGATATCAAATTTATAAACTAAAAATGGCTGTAATGTAAACAACTTGAAATTATTTCTGAATTTTAATAAAACTTCACTGCACTGAGACAGAATTTCATTTAGTTCAGATACACTAAGTAATATGTTTCTATTATTTAATTTGTAATCTGGAGTAAAAGATTGGTTCAGCACTATCATTGTTGCCGTACTTTGTTCTTCAGTTCAGTTCCAAGCTGGGGATTACTTGTGTGTGCAGGCTGCATGTCCTCCCAGTGTCTTTGTGGACTTTTGCTGGGTGCTTCAGTTTCTTCCTTCATCCCCAAATGCATGTGGTAGGTGAATTGGCTGTCCTTCAGATTTCCTGTAGACGTATGTGTCATGCATTTGTATGAGTTGTGTGTGTGTATCTTGCAGTGAACTGAATTCCCATCCATAAGTTCATAGATTAGTACTAAGCTAACTGCGCTTGTGAGCCATTTTAAGCCTAGCCAATTATCCCTTGTGAGACGCAAACCCTGCACCTTGTGTTTGTAAGGCAAACACCTTAACCATTAGACCACCCTCGCAACAATAACATTTCTGTTTTTAAACCTGGTGAGTGCTGAAACGGACTCCATCTATACTGCAACTGTGAAAAGGAGAGAGTAGGGTATTGGAGACCAAATGAATGAATGAATTTATAATGTGCTGCTGTGGTAGTAAGTATTTAGTCATCTCCAAATAATTCTTTCTTTGGCTTTAAATTCACAACTGACATGAGTACATATACTGGAAGTGCAGAATGGCACAACAAGTCTCACTTATAGGGTTTATCTTGGCATCAGACAAACTTATCCCAGTTGAATACAATAAATCCATGCCCTCATGATGCTTACTTAGTATTACCCATCTGGAGAACTGCATGAGAAAAAGAGATATATTTTCAACATGACCATTATTCTTTCACCCCAGACAGTTAAACACATGCATGCTTCTTTATTCAAGAAAGCAGTCAATCCAAAAATGTTCCGACTTCCTCACAAACATGTTAATTTATTATTCAGTTTGCTCAGTTAATATATACTTCATAATAATTGTATGTTTCTGCTGCATGCTTTCCAGGAAGTAGAGTACTGCATGCTGTCAGGATTTCTCTATCAAAGAAGTAGTCTCTGTTTTATCATAAAGTATTATAACTGATTTAAAAAAATAATAACTTTCTTTGCTAATTGGTAAATTGAACACTTTAAAACATGCACCATAAACATCTCCTTTTTTTTTCAAAACAGGTTTATTGTTTTAACATATAAGAGAAATATCATAACAATTTTATACAAGCAATTAAAAATAGGTATTATTATAATATTCAACAAAACAACTAAAGTATTTACAAAGACATCCACTACAATCAGATCAATTAATTAAACTAAAATACCATGCTATTGAAATTAAAATTTTTTTTAACAAACTTTGTAAATTATCCCATACAATATAATAAGATGTTTTTTAAACATCTCCTTCTGAGGTTCTGTTAAAAGTGAATAAATATTGCTTTGAACAAAGTGGTTAGACCATAGAGTTTTACCCTGTGTAAAATAGTGATCTGTGGAGGATGTGAATTCCCTTCATATGTGGTGCAGTTGGTACGTTATATTTCTTGCCTTTTGCCCTGAATATACAATCAGACTGTGTAGGAATTATTTGCAGTTTCTGCTAATTTGCCTTTCAAACATTGTTCACAAAGGTGCTTTTTATTTCACATGTTTAAAACTACCACTGTTTTTTTTTTTACTTTAATTCCTTTATTACTATTGAAATACCATGCTTTATTTGTATTTATTTACTTGTACAAGATTGTAATAATCTTTGATCCTTCTTTCTGAGAGCTGTACTAATATTTTATTAGCTTGCCCAGTGTTGTTTTATAAGCCAGTTAAATTCTTTCACTTCCTCAGTTGTAATCAGAACTACATTCAAGAAAAAATACTTTTGCCCCATTTCTTGTGTTAAGGTATACAGTAATTATTTTATGAGAACTAACACGATTCATTATGTTCTTTTTTGATGTTTTATATGACTAATAGACATAATGAGAGGAAAAAAAATGGCAATAATTGTACCAGTTATTTCTCAAATTGTAAGAAGAGAAGCATATAATGTTCTATATGAGCAGTTACCGTGTGGAAATGAGAAATCCTTGGTCATTGAGTTACAGTTCTCTAATACTTATTTTTTTTGAATCTGTTGCATTTAAGATGCACTCCTACCAAGATAACCTGGTAAAGTTAATGTATTTCTAGGGAGTGGGCAAAAACAGAACCCAAGTAAGTCAAGCAATTCTGCAGGCAGTGTTGCTCTTTGTCCAGTTATAAATCTGGCATAGTTTCTATAATTATTAAGAAAGGTATGAAATGCAAATGACAACACATTTAACAATTCTCATACCAGGACATGCATAAGTGTACTGTAAGAGTAAACAAAAGATTAATATCACATACCTTTGCAGGGAGCAACCCTCCTGCACTTCCTTTGTCATGAGTGAAATGTGGGTGGTATGCTCTTAATTATTCTCATTTTCAAATTGCTGCAGCTAAGAGAGTTGAGGGAGGCAACATACATTTTAATGTTTGTCTTTTTTTTGTGAGTTGCAGTGATCTTGGAGTGACAATAAGCAGGGAGTTGGGAGCATAGTTTTTAAACATTTATGCACTTTTTTGTGTAATTTTCTTCTTTCTTTAAATTTTGTGCAGTCCTTTGTATGTAGCAATATGATTGTTCTAATGAATTTTGGCAGTTCTGATGTCATGCAAACACTAATAACAATAAAATAAAATTTGACTGCTTTTGCCCACATTGCTGTAATTCATGATGTTGATGTTCACATTTTCATATACTTGAACTCTAAGACCAATATGGGTCTATTGCATTTATTGTGCAAGTATTGTTATTGTTTTCCTTAAAATTCATAAAAGCTAAGTGGAGATTTTGTTCCTGTCATTCTTCTCACCACAAACAAGTAAAGGCATAGATGAGATTTAAAATGCTGGTGGTGGAGGTGGAATACAGAAGTATCTTTGCATTTGTTTTCTTGATAAAAAGCAGTAATCCTTTGTAGTACATGGACCATACTGGATGCACTGAACTCTGAAACGGAGAAAAAGACAAGGTTCTCATGCACCTGTCTGATGTCAAAGAGGTGCATAACACATTTTATTTTGCATGGATTTCAGAGCTTTAATTATGTAGTTTTGAGCAACGTAAACATCAACCACCACAAAACATCGTTACGAAGCTAATGCAGTTTTAAAAGCTGTAAAACACCTTTTGCTGTCACACCAAAATGGCAGACTGAAGTGTTCAATAGCTTTTAAATCTATTAGTCCATCAGAGGTATACTTAGCTTCGGGCCACTGTCTGTGTGGCAGTGCTAAGTGTTTTATGACTTTCAAAGGTGTAAAACACTTCACGCTCTTACACTTTCTTCTTGTAACTAGTACTAATGCATTAGAGCAGCTGAGGCTCTGTATACTACAAATAATTATAATCTCTTCTCTTTTATCAAAACTAAGTAATTATGCCAAGCACACAACAGCCTTCCGTGTTGTGGAGAACCAACTAAAAAAGCAAGTGAGGATATTCACCTGTAAGTTAAGTATATTAAAAATAATAAGGAATTTAGGTAGAAAATAATATCAGAAAAGTGATGACAGTAAAGAAAGAGACACTGGCAAATATCTTCTGCTAGATATGCTCAAGGAAATGCAATACTTCTCACTTTTTCAGAAAATGGAATTAAGAAGATAAGAAAACACTTAAAAATTCCAGATGAAGAGATACCATTCTTCCCTGCTACCACCAAGTTTTCCCACGTCTGGTTCTTGTCATCCATATTCAGTTACTTTAAAGGTTGTTTACTTAGTTGTACTACATATTTACTCACACCTATGTCTTTGTCTGCCATATCTAGTTTTGAATCCTGTCTGACTTGATCTCCACTGCATAAACCAGGAAATAAGTCCAAATACCCATTGCCCTTTTATTTTATTTTTTATTTTTTATTTTACATTTGTTGATTCTCAGCTAGAGCGTCTTCTGTGTGGAGACATGCGTGAATGGGCATACCTTCGTTGAAGGTTGAGCGTCAGGGCCGGCAACTTGGCACGTAAAAATCTACTGCCAATCATTAGCGGACTGGAGTTCCACTGTGGCGACCCCTAACCGGGAAAAGCCAAAAGACACAACATTTTACATTTGTTGACCGGGATAGTCCGACTGGATACATGTCCATTTTCAGTGGAGGACCGGGGAGAAAAGCTCCAAGGTATAACAAATCCAACATAACATGTCACAGATTACAAATAGAATATTTACAGTGATTAGATAAGCAATCAGTATAACAGTTCCTCAGGTTAAAGTTAATCATGAGTGAAAGTCAGATGAAATTACATAGAAGGCTGCATCACAGATTTTACACATTCTAGAGGAGAGTTAACCAGGCTTGATACAGTGACATAGTCAGTTTGTTCCCAGATGGTGTTTGAGTCTAGTTTTAAACTGACCTAGAGAGGAAAGCAAGGTAATATCAGCTGGTAGAGTTCCAAGATCTACCCACAGAGTTTGCGAAGTGAGCATCACAGGCTGAGTTAATTTTACACATCTGAATAAGAGGCCTGTTAGAAGAACACAGCAGTCTATGATTATTATAGAGGGTGACAAGATTTTTAAGTGCAGGGGTGTTGTCAGGGTTATAGATGATTTTACAGGCCATAACCAATTGGTTATATTGGATTAAACTGGGTAGTTTTAGCCACCCAAGCTGGTTTAGATTGATGCAATGATGTGTCCTAAAAGGCAGCCCAGTGGCAAACCTGGCAATGTGGTTATAACAGATTGAGAGTTTAAGGACAGTCTTGTTTACATTAGAGAGTAGAGGGGATGCATACAGAAGAATAGAGAGAAGATGAGATTGAGCTATGGCAACTTTGGCTGGAGGGGTTAGGAAGGCTTTTATTCTGTAAAGTGACCCTAGTTTTTTATTGATGGTTTTGATCGATTGGTTGACATGTAGGTCAAATTTTAGATTGTTATCTATAATGACACCTAATAGTTAAGTAGAGAGGTCAGGGGAGATTATTGTGCCATCATTTGCTTTTATGGAAAAGTTAATGGCAGTAGACCTTCGTGTAGGTAAAAATAACAGCATTTTAGTTTTTTGGGGATTTAGTATCAGATGACGTTCAGAAAGTCAGTTTTCTATTGTGTTAAAGGTGCTCTGTGTAGCTGACCATAACTCTGTTGGGGGTGTGGCTGAGCAAATCAGGGTAGAGTCGTCAGCGTATTGGATACAGCTGACTTTTGGGATGACAGTATTCATATTGTTAGTGAAGATGGAGAACAACAGGGGCCCTAGTATAGAGCCTTGTGGTACTCCAGGTTAAAGAGTTTACTCTGCCAAAGAACAGCCTGCTGTCTACCACTTAGGTAGGATTTAAACCACTGAAGGGCTTTAGTATCTAGACAGAATGTTTGCAGGGTGTGGAATAATAGTTGATCAACCATATCAAATGCCTTGGAAAGGTCCAAGAAGAGGGCTGAGGAAGTATGATTATTGTTTTGATTATGGTTTATGGTGTTGGTGAAGGCTAGTAGGGCTGAGGTAGTGCTGTGGTGAAGTCGGAAGCCATGCTGGGTGTCTGCCATGAGGTGGTTATGGATTAGGTAGTGCATGAATTGTCTCTGAATGCATTTTTCCATAATCTTTGCAAGTGGAGCTACCTCCTTTATGAAGTGGGATTACATAGGATATTTTCAAGATAGTGGGAATTTTAATCTCTACTATGGTTTGATTGATAAGTATTGATGCCGGGTAGGCAAATAGCATCAGCTGATTTTTTAAGGTATTCAGCAGGAGGTTGGTCAGCTGAGAGTGTGGTGGGTTTTAGTTTTCTGATTAGGGTATGGATAAGTGATGTCATGAACGGTTGGAAGCTAAATGAGAGTAGGTTTCTAGGCGTGGTACTTTCTGGGCCAAGGGAGCTAGGAGGTAGTTTGCTGGCTAAGGTTTGAATTGTCTCAGTAAAGAATCTGTTAAAACTATCTGAAACATCCTCTGGGTGTTTATCAGTAGTGGCAGCTGGGATAGGGGTATTAGTTTGTCCAGGGTGTAGTAGATTATTCAAACCTGCCCAAAACTTCTGAGGGTTATTTTGATTTTCTGTCTGTAATTTACAGTAGAATTGTTTATCTTGTAGAATGGATTTTTTAGTTTTGTTTCTAAATTGCCTATATTTAATTTGATCTTGGGAGTCTTTAGTTGAATGCCATAAAGCCCAGGCTTTGATTATAAGGCTAATATTGAGTCTAGTCTCTTTCAAAAGCCATGGTGCAGTTTTTGCCTTTATTGTTTTTGAGCGAACAGGTGCATGCAAATCAAGGATCTCAAGGAATTTATTGTTAAAGTATAGAACTGCTTCATCTAAGGGGAGGATTTTTAGAATAGACCAGTTGCATGATTTTAGTTCCTGTTTGAATTTGGCTGAGGCAAAGGTTTTATTATTTCTAACATTTCTTAATAATGGTTGTTGGGGATTGATGGCTTTGTGCTTAATTATATATGTCAGATGGTGATCGCTTAGACTATCGGGGAGGGTATCAGAGGTGTACAGTTGGGGGTGACTATTAATGAGTACCCAGTCAAGTATGCTTTCCTTTTGGCTGGGTTTACCTACCCTGGTAGGGGTATTAATGATATGTATAAATGCGTGCAAGTTAATATAGGTGGTTAGGGATTCTGATGAACAGCTGGCCCAGTCTATGTTAAAGTCTCAGAGTAGTAGGGTTTCTTGGGGGTAGTGACTAGATATCCAGTGCAGGGTGTCTTCAAGTGTAGCTATATTGTTACCTGGGGGGAATGTATATGCAGATGATATTAATGCATTTACTTTTGTTGAGTTGCAGTTTGGTGGCTAGAATCTCTGCGTTATTAATCTGAGGTGGTTGTATTACATCTGTGGTTACATTCAACTCTCATTTATAAAGTATAGCTACCTCACCACCATTCCTGGAAGCATGGTCCAACCTTTGTATGTTATACCCAGGAGGTAATACTTCATTGTCTGTAGTGTTAGGTTTTAAGCAGGTCTCAGATAAACAGAGAATCTCAGGGAGTGAACAGCAAGGAGTGCATGCAGTTCATGTACCTTGTTATTAATGCCTCTAATATTAAAGTGACAGGTTAGGAGAGAATTAGATGGCCTGTTAATTGTAGGTTTGTAGCTTAGGTTACAGGTAGAGGGGGTGTATGTGTCTGAGGTGGATGGGCCAGGGTTGTGTAACTTTATTAATGTGGCTTTACAATTAGTTCATTCATCTGTTGATGCTGGGAAGATCAGAAGTCAGTGGGTTCTTTAATCACACCATCACACCAAGTGCTCTGATTTATGTTTCAGATTTGTCATATTGCAGCATGAGGGGGATGCTACATTCCTAAGGTACTGTCTTTCAAACAAGATATTAATTGAGTCCCCCATCTGCCTGAATTGGTAGAGCGGCATCACCACTATAATGTACCAAATGTCAGGAATAAAATCTATAACTGAACTTAAATTTAGCAGTTTGAGGAGTGGTTCAGCCAGAGGATAATTAGTACCATTTATTAAACAAGCAGGTATATTGCCAGACCCTATGGAAGAACTATTTTTAGTCTTAAAATTATTTTCCTTTATGATAAGGTGGGGGGCTTTAAGGGATTGAGGGATATGGAATAGACTTCCCATACATGTCAAGGAGAGCACCTCACTGACCCTCTTCAAGAGAAATCTTGATGAGTGGATGGGAAATAGAAAATTCACCCTGGGGATAACTCCAGTGGCTCTACTCGACAGAGGCACTGGGAACTAAGGTCAGGTGGCACAATGCCAGGGTAATCCTATGGCTAGGCATGTAAAGGCCCCATGGTTATTAGCCTAGTACACACCTATGAACATATATATGAATTTTGGAAAGAATTATCGGGGATAAAATTAGTACTGAATTTGTTTGCTAGTATACTGGCATTTTCTATTGGGTCTGAATGGGTGGTGCCATTTTGAATAAATTCACAGCAGTTGGGAATTGTTCCTTAGTTTCCTAATGCTGATGAAGAAAGATGTACAAGTGTCCTTAGCTTCAAAACGTGTCAGGGGCATTTCTCCCCAGGCAGCTGCTGAAAATTGGCTTTGCTCCAAGTCAGACTTTCCTGGTTAAATGATCTGAAGTAGTTACTTCATTTGCTCTGCAACCTGTGGGTATCAGATCCAATCTCGGATCCGAGCCGGCAGCTTTCCAAGCTACAAGATCCGAGCTCCTAGCTCCTCCCCCTACCCATAATCCCCTGCTATGTGCTACATTACCCCAGATCATTTTTGCCACGGCTGAAGCAGCTACGTTTGAAGAGCTCCTTGGCTTTTAGTGAGATTTTTGTGACCAAAAAAAAAAAAATCTTTTCTAGTTGTGAGAGTGTGTAGTTCCTGGGGTTAGTTAGCTTAGTGTAGTTTAGTTAGATACCTTTATTTTCCCCTTCTAACTAGTTTTTCTTGTAGTTCCCGCTTTTTCACCCTCCCCCCTCTTAGTGTTTGGGTGTGTTCTTGGTGTGAGTGGTGTTATGGCTGAAGGGCCTAAGGCGGTGTTTTCAAAATGTACTGAGTGTGGCCATAAGCTTTCACCGGTGGATGGCCACACTCAGTGCGTTTTATGCTTGGGGGTGGCCCACTTGTCATCGGCCTGCACAATCTGTGCAGCCTTTAATCCCCGAGCTCTCAGGGACAGGAAGAACAAGCTGATCCTGGCGGGCTTGTTGCCTCAGAAATCGGCTTCTTCTTCCTCCCCCTCTCAGGCACAGGCTGTCTCGGCAGCCCTCGCGCCTTCTGTGCCCCCGACTCAACCTGGGACTCAACCTCCCTCTTTGGTTGCAGGTTCGGGGGACTCAAGTATCTCTACTACGGTGGAGAAAAGACATAAAGACAAGGAACATAAGTCCCACAAAAGGCGGGCTGAGACTCAACCCTCAGCCCCGCCGTCTAAACTGGCTAGGTCTCCCTCAAGGGTCTCTGGATCCTCCCCCTCTCGGCTCCGTTCACCTAGCTTTTCGCTGGAGTCGGAGGAGGAGTATCGGTCTCCCTCGAGGTCGTCGAGGCAGCCCTCCTGGCCGCCTCGACGACTACTTCAAGATCAACTAGAAGCCTCACTGAAGTGGATATGGATCGGATGATGCGCCGATTCATCCAGACCCAGATGCAGATGGGGGTGCTCTTGCCCCCCCACAGGGGGGGAGTGCAGCCCCCATGTTTGCTCCGATTACTCCTTCTCCGACCCATTTTCGGGTCTCAGAGTCATCGGATCCGGGCCCTTTCAGAACTGGGGATTCGTCGGCGCCGATAGCTCCGGTCGCTTCAACGCCGACTGTGCCTTCGAGTCTGTCGGATCCGAGCTCTCGGGGCCGAGGGCTGAGCATCGGATCCGGGGGAGCTGGTGTGTGTCTTTGGCTCCGTTGGGTTCGGAGCACACCTCTCTCTCAGCTCCGGCTGCATCGGCTCCGACCCCGATCCCTACCTCAGAGCCGAGGAGGTTGCTCTCGGAGCCTGGTGAGAGTAGCTCTCCTTCGGCTTTTGAGGTTGTGGAGAGGGTACTGTAGAGGACCTCCAGGTCCCCGGTTCGGGCGTCGGATCCTCCCGTACCCCCGCTGCATGTGGGTCTATCCTCCATCATCCGACCATCGGGACAGCCTGCTCAAGCCCTCCAGTTGGTTCCCTTGGAGGAACAGGACCCCGTTGTTGAGCCCTCTTCGGACAGTCCCACCGAGGAGGTCCCTCGTAAACGTCGGTGCAAGAGGAGGAACCTGGACTCCCCCGCGTCCATTAACAACCGACACGGATTTAGATGAAGGGGAAGGTTCCCCAAGGTCACCCCCCGAGGATGTCTCCTTCGGAGACATCATGGAAATGTTGCGTATTAGAGGGGGGTGGTCTGCCCAAAAACCTTCCACAGATGAATCCGTGTTCCTGGATGCGTTTGAGGCAGGCCCTTCTACCTCCTGGGTGTCCCCTCCGGCTGACCCCCTGGTAGACCTAATTACTACCAGGGTGTGGAAGGTGCCCGACACTGTGGAGCCTATCCTGAAGTGACCTGACAAGATCCTTAGCCCCCCAGTGGATAGACAGTCTTGGGCCAAGGGAACCCCCGTGGATGCCATGTTGGTGGCGGCTGCCACCACGAGAGAACTCGTGCAGGAGAGTTCTTCAGTTCACCCGCCAGATAAGGAATCTCGGGTGCTGGACTGCATTGGGAAGCGGATGTTTAGTTCAGCTACCTTTTCTATAAGGGCGCTGAACTATATGGCACATACCATTAGACTGCAACGAGACTTAATTAAGGAATACGCTGCAGCCCCCCCGGAGTCCATGTTGATCGAGGATAAGAAAGTTTTCTCGACTCGGATGGCCAGTCTGAAATCTATCTCTAACATGTCCATGCGTCTACTCTCCCATGCCATGGAGGGAGCCGCTAGGGCCAGCAGAACCGGGGTCATTTTGCGACATCACTCCTGGCTCCGTCTTTGCGATTTTGCGGATCCTTTCAAGGTGTCCTTCATGAATGCACCCTTTGACGGATCTTCACTCTTCAGCAAGATCGTTCGCGAGACGCTGGTCCAAAGCGAGAAGGATGGGAAAATGCTGTCTGCCATCGGGGTCTGCTTCTCTAATCCCCAACGATCCTTTTCTAGGAATCAGAGGGGACAAAAGAAGCTGTGGTTCTGTAAGTCCCAGCAATCCCATCCAGCTTTCAGACCCCTCGTCCTCTAGAGGAAGACAAGGTGGATGCCGGCCCAGAGGCAGAGGGGGACCATGTAACTTCGGGTCCAGGGAACCCTTCCCGGATAGACCCGCGCAGCAGCCCTGAGGGCTTACCCGGCTGTCCCTCTCTGGAGGCAGTTGGGGGGCGGTTGTCGGAGCACCTGTCAAACTGGGAATCCATTACGACAGATCGATGGGTGCTCCGCATCATATCCAGAGGTTATACCATCCCCTTCATAAACTACCCTCCCTCGACCAGACGCCTCCCCGATGTTCCACCCGATCGAAAGGAGGCAGCGGCTTTAGAGGTCCTGAAGTTGCTAGAAAAAAGAGCCATCCAGCCCGTCCCCTCAGACCAGCCCAGATTGGGTTATTACTCCAGGTTCTTTTTGGTGCCAAAAAAGACGGGGGACCTCAGACCCATTCTAGACCTCTCCGCTTTGAACCTGTTCATTCCCAAAGAAAAATTTCAGATGGTCACCCTCCAATCTATTCTCCCCCTTCTGCGGCAGAACGACTGGATGTGCTCTGTAGACCTCAAGGATGCATACTACCACATTTTGATGGACAGACAATCCAGAAGGTTTCTCCGCTTCCGGCTGGGAGCCAGTCATTACCAGTTCAGGGTTCTCCCGTTCGGCCTCACCTCAGCCCCCAGGGTGTTCACCAAGGTCATGGCAGTGTTTGCAGCCCACCTGAGACTTCAGGGCATTCAGGTCTTTCCGTACCTAGACGACCGGCTCCTTACCGCCACCAACAGGCATCAGCTCTGCGTGGCACGAGATTATGCTCTGACCCTTGCCCAGAGCTTAGGCATCTCTGTGAACCTTCAGAAATCCTCTCTTTGCCCCATATAGGTTTTGGAGTTCATAGGGGCCAAGTTAGATACCCGCATCTCTCGAGCTATGCTAACTGCAGACAGGCTGAACAGCTTGTCGTTTCAGGTGCTAACCCTTCTTCAAAGTCCGGCTCCGGCAGCGGAATTAGTCCTGAGGGCACTAGGATCTATGGCAGCAGCGATCAGTCTCTCCCTTCACGTGCGTCTGCAGATGAGGGTTCTGCAGTGGACCCTTCTAGTTCAGTGGTCTCTACTACTCCATCCGTTGAATACCCCGATTCCTCTGAGCAGAATTTGCAGGGACTCCCTTCTTTGGTGGCTCCATGCCCCAGAGCTGAGGGAAGGGAGGCCCTTTGTTGTCGCTCCCCCCAAGCCACGCTGACCACAGATGCTTCTCGCCTCGGGTGGGGGGGCATTGTTCGGGCAGAACCGTCCAAGGCACGTGGACTCCCCTGGAGACCGCTTTGCATATCAATGTCCTAGAGATGAGGGCGGTGCTTCTAGCGTTGCAAGCTCTCCATGACCTTCTACCTCTGGGGACTATTGCAATCCAGATGGACAACATGTCAGTAGTCTGGTACATAAACAAGCAAGGAGGAACCAGGTCCTACCCCCTTTGCCGGGAGGCTATGAGAGTGTGGGAATGGGCGATATCTACCAACTGTTTTCTGGACGCACATTCCGGGTCGGTCCAACATTTTGGCGGACAAACTGAGTAGAGTGATTCTCACTCCATACGAGTAGTCTCTCAATCCATCAGTTGCGAAGCAGATCTTCCGCAAATGGGGTTGGCCTCGCTGCAATCTTTTTGCTTCTCCCTTAAACACAAAATGCAGCGAGTACTTCGCAATACTTCCCCCCAAAGGGGAGAATCCCAGAGATGCTCTAGTCCATGCTTGGCCGCCCGGTCTACTTTATGCTTATCCCTCCTTCCGCTCATGATGAAGTTCATACAGAAAGCCCGTTGGTTGGGGAGCAGAGTTCATAGGTTCATAGGTTCATAGATTAGTACTAGGCTAACTGCCCTTGCGAGTCATTTTAAGCCTAGCCAATTATCCCCTGTGAGACTCAAACCCTGTACCTTGTGTTTGTAAGGCAAACAACTTGACCATTAGGCCACCCTCCCAACCGCCAGATCTGGTTCCCTTACCTGCGGTCTCGCAGTGTATTTCCGCCATGGATACTGGATCCCATTCCAGACCTGATTTCACATCCGTTGGGATACCAACCCCCAAACCTGGTGAACCTCAAGCTTGCGGCTTGGTTGCTCCAGTTCCACTGATGGCTAGGACTCCCGGTATCTCATCTCCTGTTAAGGCCATTCTAGTCGCAGCACACAAGCCGACTACTAGGAAAATTTACTACAGCAAATGGAAATGTTTCTCTATCTAGGCTTAAGATAGAGGCCTGAATCCATTTACAGTTCCTATTCCTACTATTCTAGACTTCCTGTCGCTGATCTTTAGACAAGGAGCAAGTGCTTCTACAGTTAAAGTGCAATTGGCAGCCATCTCCCATTTCCATGTGGGAGACAGACTAGGATCTTTGGCTTCTACAAGATTATGTAAAACCTTCTTGCGGGGCGTTTTCCTCTTGAAGCCTCCGGTGAAAGTGGTGGTGTCCCCATGGGATTTGACCTTAGTCTTACAAGCCTTGACAGGCCCACCCTTTGAACCCGCGGCTTCGATTCCATTAAAATTCTTGTTTTGGAAAACAGCCTTTTTGGTGGCCATTACTTCAGCCAAAAGGGTTTCAGAACTTCAAGCTTTATGTATGAAGCATCCTTATCTCATTTTTCACAAGGATAGAGTGTTCCTCAGGACTAATCCGTCGTTCTTACCTAAGATGGCTTCAGGGTCAAATATCAATCAATCAATAAACTTACCCGTGTTCTTCCCAAATTTTCAGAATAGAGGAGAATACAAATTGCATAAATTGGATGTGCACAGACAACTGCATTTTTACCTGCACAGGACTAAAGATTTTCGCAAGTCGAACCAGTTGTTCGTGTCATTTGCTAAATCGGCCATAGGTAAGGCCATCTCCAAAGTGACTGTAGCAAATTGGATTTGTCAATGCATAGTTCACGGGTACTTATCTGCAGGCAAACCGGTTCCTACCAGAATTCATGCTCATTCTACGAGGGCTGTGGCCACCTCAGCAGCCTTCTGGTCCAGGATCCCCTTGGATGACATATGCTCAGCAGCTACCTGGTCCTCTTCTCATACGTTTATTTCTCATAAGTTGGATATGGTATCGAGAGGTAGGACTTCCTTTGGCTCCGCGGTGCTTCGGAATATCCTTCCATAAGGCCGCCCAGGGTTTTCATTAGGTAGCTGGGGACTCTGTCCCACAGGTTGCAGAGCAAATGAAGTAACTACTTCAGATAAAGAAGTTATGTACTCACCATAACGTTCCATCTGAGTAGGTACTTTGTCTGCAACCGACCCCCCCCCCGCCATCCCCCGATCCTTTTCGGGACTCCTGATCACCAAAGAAATCTTTGTTCTGCTGTTAGGACAGTGATCTGGTGTTGCTTCCTCTATCAAGGGTAGGAGTTGTGTAAGAGGCAAAAAAACTCGATCTGAGGTAATGTAGCACATAGCAGGGGATTATGGGTAGGGGAGGAGCTAGGAACTCGGATCTTGTAGCTTGGAAAGCTGCCGGCTCAGATCCTAGATCAGATCCGATACCCACAGGTTGCAGACAAATGAAGTACCAACTCAGATGGAACATTATGGTGAGTACATAACTTCTTTTTAAATAAAATTAAATAAAATATGCAAGCAAATTCTAACCTTTACAATGTACTGTTTGGAAATGACAAAATCTAGGCATTTTGAAACTTATGTATTTATAGTGTGTGCATCATACATGTTTAGAGAGCAATGCTTTTCTTAAAGAGAAAAAATATACAGATACATTAAATGTGTAACAGATAAATGTCATAATCTAGAGAATGAGACATGGAAAAAAAAACAACAACAAAGGCCACAATACCAAAGATTTATTAAAAGAACTTAGCGCCTTGGCTGAAACAGCCTTCAAAGAGTAAAAAACAAGTCACAAAACACACAATAAATAAGCCTTAGCCAATTAAATAATTGCATAATTAACAAACTCATTCAGTTACATAAATCCAATTACATTCCTTATTCAGCCCAAAGGGCTCCAAAGTACCATACTTTAATATAAAGAGTTTCATATTTCAAAAGTTTGTCTTTCAAAGTAATACATTCTCCCTATTTCACTTCTACTTTTTCTAATACACATGCCATCAAAGATTTGGGATTAGAGTTATGTATTGCCCTAAAGTGACCACCCAAGGCGGCTATCTAACTTATTTTTTATATCCCTAATATGTTCTTGAAGATGAACCTTAAAGGTTCTACATGTTTCCCCTATGTAAAACATGTCACAGCTACATTTAAGAACATAGACAACACCAGCAGTGAAAATCAAACATACTGGTTTGCAAACATTTAACATACTGTTGCTGTATTTACTACCAGGACTAATTTTTTACAGTTGGAGAAGTATCTTTTACAAAACCTCTCTAAGTACAGTATGCAGAGGTTTCTCCAAAAAGAATTAAGACAAGTACGCAGTTTCCAGCATGTATAAGGTTATTTTTATGTATTTATGTATGAATGATAAATTAAAAAAAGCTCTAGAACATAAACTTCATTATATTTAGCATAAAAAGCATGTGGTTTTTGAACTGATAAATATAAAGTTATTTTAAGGATTCTGCTAGTGGAAGCATTGATAACGGAGAACACATTATGAAGGGCTTAAAGGAAACACACACACACACACACACAAAAAAAACAGGAGTCAAAAATACTTCAGCACTGAATCTTAGTATGAGGATAACATGGGAACTTGGGCCAGTAAAATGCATTATGTCACATGCACTCTGTTGATTTATCAGAGGCACAGTGACAGCACTGCCTTTTCCTCTAACTCATCATAGAAAGCAACTTTTGACTGCCTTGGTCATCTAACCGTTACCTACCTTGTTAGTTGAAAAGTCATCACAGTCACTCAGCCAGAAATTAACAATTACAGACTTCACTCAATCTAATGCACTGAGCATGGCACAACAAACATGCAGCCACATCCATGCACAGCACAACGAGAAACATATGAAAACAAGGCAAGCACAAGCAACATACAGGATGTCACACACACAAACTCTCATTTTGGAGTAGGATCGGAAATGGAGAAACTCGAGAGTTGATTACCATTAAATCAGCATAGGGATTTTCACAGGTAACAGCGTGACCCAGGATTTGTCTATTGAACTCTGGAGAATCTCGCTGAAATAGGGACATCAGTCAACCATACTGTACTTACACTATGAAATAGTATTATGGTGTAGAGGTATGTGGATCTCTGATTATGGGATACATGTAAGAGAGTGGATGTGATGAGCTGCTGTTTCCACACAAGTCTACCAATGTGCACTCACAGCACACTCAGGATATTGGAAAAAAATACTTTTCATTGTTTGATCAGAATTGTGTTATAATGACAGCATCATTAGTTACTGCATAGATGGTTGATGTTCAGAGCAAGTAAGCTAAGCACAGAGCTCTGTGTGTGAATGTAGTGACATTTATTTAATTGTGAATTTAACGGAGTAGGTGGGCTGGTTCAGGGTCCATTTTTAAACTAGGTATAATAACACAAAAAGTTATAAAGCAATCATGTCATACATCATAGTGAAAAAAAAAACTCTCTTAGTGAAAAACATTCAAAGTTTGAGAGTTACAAAACAAGTACATAAAGTAGTCCCCAGAACAAATGTACTAAATGGAAAATAAGATTCAGTTAAATGAACAATATGCCAGAGACTTCATATATACAGAAACATTAGATTTTATATTATTGACAAGATCATACAGAACACTATTATGGCAATTACCCATGGCTAGCCAACCATGGGTAAATTCAGCATTACCCACACCCAGCTGTGGGTTATTGCTATTATACAATGATGTTAGTTTTATGTTGTGTTATGTTTGTGTTGTTTAGTTTTTTGTTTGCTTTACTTTGTATTCTTTCACTTTTTGTGAGATGAAATAGTCCACACTTTGATGTAGTTAGCCACAGCTCCTCTGTTTTGTCTTGGACTTTTGAGAATTATATTCCAAACAAGGAGGTGACATTGTATAATATTAAGTAATAGAGTGTGTAGAGTGTGGGGACTGGAGGAATGTTAGACTATCAGAGGGGGGGGGGTGGGATGTTGGACTTCCAGAAATCAGCAGACAATTCCCAGCACTAACTTTTGGTATAAAATGAAACTGAGTTCAGAACAGTATAAACTCTGTATCATTTATAAGTATTCCTACTTTTAAAAAGGAACAAACAAAAGAATTTAAAGGGGTACAAAGAAATAATTCTTCAGGACAACAGCTGCCACCATGTAAGTGTTGACTGTGTAACACACTGCCTGTTCAAACACTGCCCCATAATGCTTAACCTTCAATACCACAATGCATCACTGTAACATAAAACAATGAAAATATGGGTATGGGACCATGGTAAGGTGCGTATAGCATCACATCTTTAATATGGACTTAGCCTCAGTTTCCACGACACGGTCGGGTGTATTTGGCCAGCTAGGTAGTCTTGTACTCACCAACTGTAAAGTGCAGAGGAAGATCAGTGTACATCGGCCAGTACAGCACCCCATTCTACAATGGAAATCAATTACAAAGGGAACAAAGCCACGACACTCCTTTCTTATACCAGCACTCTGAGAAACACAGTAAATATATCATGTTCTGCTAAGAAAGCAGTACATCTGCTGTTGCGAGAAAAGGACGTAAGCACACAGTGGTGTGCAAGGGAATGGAAAGCAGAGTTGACTCTGGTCCACCCTCTGCTGCTGAACATTGCGGCAGAAAACATGTGCTACCATGCTGCTGTTTCAGGAAAAGTTATACAGACTTGGAGGATGGAGGAAAGAAAAAGGAAAATAATAATAATAGTAAAAAGCCATTATACAATGTTATCTCTGAAAAGAAAGGCAGAGCTGCATGATTTCTTAATGGCTGGACTTGTACCTTGGGTTACTTTGGATTTACAATCTGCACCCTGGTTGGATTGGCCAATCTGCGTGCATGTTTCTCGTATTTTCGGAGATGACATTGTATAATTAATAATAATACAGTATTTAGCAATGATTGTCTATGATTACGAAGAAAAACTGTCTACAGAGACAGTTATGAAAGTGAATATTTACATATAGATAAAGTGAGTTGCATAAAAATTAGTTATTTGATGGGAAATGCGTGTGACTAACATGTTAGGCATCACAAAATCACATATTGGGCTGTGTCTAAGAACATAACCAAAGTGGTTCAGCCATAGCCATGCTGTAGTACATGCATCACCATCAAAAGGCTGCAATGCATCCTACACAGGAACTGCTGTAAATCGTGCTTCAAGAGCCTGCACTAAATTCTACCCAGGAATTGCTGTGAATCTTGCATCAAGAAGCCTACACTACATCCTACACAGTGGAGCTACTGTGAATCCTTCATCAGGAGCATGCATGACATCCTACACAGAAACTGCTGTGAATCCTGCAAAAAGAGTCAACGTGACATCCGGAATTGGGTACCTGAACAACATGCTACACAGGAAGTGCTCTAAATCCTACCTCAGGAGCCTGCAATACATCCTGCACAGGTACTGCTGTGAATCTCCCATCAGGAGCCTGCACAACATCCTGCACAGGTACTGCTGTGAATCTCCCATCAGGAGCCTGCACAACATCCTATACAGGAGCTGCTGTGGATCATACATCAAGAGCCGTCATGCCATAACATAGACTGTAACACCAACAAACATATAAATGGAAAGATAGGTGCCCAAAAGTGATCTTAGGCAGTGCTGTTTGATACCATGATGCAGACTATGTAATCATCAGGCATAGACATGGGAATATGGGCACAGAAAATTTTGCCCAAGCAATGGCATGTCATGTCATGTCATGGTGTAAACCTATGACACCACCAGCCATACACAGGAGGATGTGGTTACCAACAGGTGCGTTCCAGCAGTGCTGTGTGATGCCATGGTGCATGGGTAGTGGACTTTGACAGTATTATGACACGTGCAATATGATTATGCACATCTTGTGACCTGTGATGTATTGATGGAGCAGTCCCACTCACTGATACAGAAGAAATCACCTACCTGTTAACATCTTCTCAAGATGAGAAAGAGTTCATGAAGGACAACATTTCCTCTCTTCTTACTTCCTGTAATTTCTTTTTTGTTTTTTCATCTGAAGTGGGTATGCAAATTTTTATTATTTTATTATACCTCACTTATCATACGGCTGTAAAGAGCAATCTTTTTAATAGGTGCTGCTATTTTCACTACACCTTGAATAAGTAGACTGCATCTCATAAAGGCACTGCAGCTGTTCAGGTTCCTAGGACCCAAGGGTGTTCATCAAATACATGGTGGTAGTAGCACCTCATCCACATCTTCAGGGATTCAGTGTCTTTCTGTATCTAGACAACTAGCTCCTGGCTGCCTCCTCGATGGAGTGTTATGCAATCAAGGGACTATCTAGTCAATGTGCTTACCTATGTATTTCAGTGAATCTGGGAAAATCAAACTGATTTCCCATGCAGAATTTAATCTTTCTGTGTTGCCATTTGGACACCACTGTAACTCTTGTTTTCCACAGGACAGAATTGCTTCTTTGAGGAAAGCAGTACAGAAATTCCTGGCGTTTGAGTGACCCCCCCCCTCATGTAGTTAATCTTGAGAGTTGTAGGTCTTGTGGCATCTCTGATTTTGATGGTGCACTTCACAAGTTATCAAATGAAAATCCTACAATGTTTACTGCAGTCTCAATGGGCTCAGAAGTACAATTGTCTCAAACCATCAGGCTAACTCAGAACACATTTAAACTGGTAGCTTTAATCTCCTCTGATATCCACAGGCAGGACTTTTCAGATTCCTCCCCGTAGCAGGGGTAACCACGGACACATCCTCTGTTGGGTGGGGTGGGGGGGCATTACAAAGGATGTATAGCCCAAGGATTTTGGTCAGACTCAGAAGTTTGTTTTCATGTAAATGCCCTAGAGATGAGGGTGTTTCTCCTTGTGTTGCAAAAACTGCAGGACTGCCTTTTTCTAGGGGTGATAAACATAAAGACAGGCAATATGAAGATAGTCTGTTACAAAAACAAGCAAGGGGGAACCAGACCATATCTGCTTTGTTGCACGGCCATAGGAGTGAGGCAGTGGGTGATGGATTCTCATCAGTTTCTGACTGCAACACACATTCCCAGAAGGTTCAGTAATCTAGTGGACAGGCTTGGCAGGAATCTCCTTCTGCCTCTTGGGTGGTCCCAGAATCCAACAATTGCAGAGCAAATTTTCAGTTGTTCGGGCAAGCCCTGCTGTGATCTGTTTGTGACACAATCCAGATAGGAGCAGCGCGAATAAAAGAAGACCAGGAACCAAATGGGAAATGCACCAAACAAGCCTGTATACAAACTCTGTTATGACAGTAAAAACACACCAAGAATAACCGCATTCGTCTTTCACATAGAAGACTTCATCAGAATAAAGCACACTGATTCAAGAACCATTTTTATACCAGTACGTTACATAATAGATAAAATTGAGCCAATGGTATTGTCAAAAAAGTCACATGTAAGATGGTCACATGAGCAATATTAAATACACAGTATGTTAATATTAAAGCCAACTTGGCTTTTTACAAATAAAACACTGTTATATATTAATTACCTTCAGCATATATTTAAAAATGCAGGCCCAGTAATGCATATAAAAATGTTAAAATAACATCTTTACATGCATTACTGGGCCTGCATTTTTAGACATATGCTGAATGTATTTAATATATAACGGTGTTTTATTTGTAAAAAGCTAAGTTGGCTTGAATATTAACATCCTGTGTATTTAATATTGTTCATGTGACCATTTTACATGTGACTTTTTTGACAGTACCATTGGGTCAATTTTATCTATTATGTAACATGTACTGGTATAAAAATGGTTCTTGAATCCAGTGTGCTTTATTTTGAGGAACTCTTCTATGTGAAAGATGAAAGCAACTTAATCTTGGTGTATTTTTACTGCAATAAACAGAGTTCATATACAGGCTTGTTTGGTGCATTTTCCATCTGTCTGTGACACCACAGAATACCACGTGCAGCAGTTACTATGACATTCTTCCTCATCTGAGACAAAACCCCAGGGTACTGTCTGTTCCATCCTTGTCCTCTGGAATTACATTATGCTTGCTATCCTGTTTTCATGACCAGATTCATAAAGAAAGCAATTTGGAACAAGACCAAAGTAATTTTCATTGCCCGGTACTGGCACAGAAAGATACGGTTTCCTCTACTCAGACCATACATACAGGAGTCTCCTAAGCTCTCAGATCCACTACCAGGTCTCATTACTCGCACATCTGGGAAACCTCATCTGGACTTGTGCAACCTAAAGTTAACCACTTGTTTGACTCATTACAGTGATGGCATGGGGCACATCCCTTCCTACTGATGTGGTTTACGTTCTTTCAGCTTCTCAGAAATCCTCTAAATGCAGGGTGCATCAGCAAATGGAAAAGATTTGTCAGCTGGGCATAATTTGGGAACACAGAACCCTTAAGAAAACACAACCAGCAGCAGTTGTAAATGGGTTTTATTAGCACCAAATAACTATCTGGTACCTCGGCCTTTCACCTTCAAGGATACATCATGAAGTACACATCCACATTAAATACCAAGTGAACCCTTCATTCATTAACCAGTTAATTACAACCAATTACTTAAAGTGCACAGCATCAAAAAGAAAAAACGTTTCTTCTTTTGCTTTTAACTATTTACATAAATAGCAAAACTCATATACATTGAATATCAGATTTACATACATTTCTTAAGTTAAACCTTTATATATTAAGTAAAATTAACTTTTAAATTAAGTCCTCTAGGGGATAACTTACCAAAATTCTAAATCATTTTACTTTCCAGTATATTTAACTTTTGCTTCAGATCCCCCCTCACTAAACTTGGACTGGCAAGAACCCTAAAAAAGAATGTGCTATTATCACCCCCCATGTACTCTACAAAAATATTCTCCCACTGGGCTCCTAAAATTTCTATTATGAATGTCCCACAAATGTTCTAATATTCTAACTTTTACTGCTCTTTTTGTTTGCCCAATGTACCATTTTATAACCTCACAATCACACCCCACTATATACACTACCCTACAGGAGTTGCAAGTAAACCTTCATTTACAGTCAAATTTGTGTTCATTAAAGTGCCAGAAATGTTTTTACACACTTTATACTTCTCACAGGCATAAGAACCTACCATTCCCTTCTCAACACTATACAAGGGTCTATTTAATACTTCCTTCAGATTTGAATATCTACTGTAAGAAAACTTGACCATCCCAGGAAACAAATCCCCCACTATTTCATCCATACATACTAAATGCCAAAATTCCTGCATTAAATCCCTCAATATTGTAGAAAAGGGGGAAAATGTGGATACAAAATACAAATCTTTTCCAGAAAAACTGGGCTTCAAATTACTTCTATTTTGCATTTTCTTTTTGAGTTTTACACCTTCACCTGCTAAAGTATGTCTCACTGCACTATCCAAAATTTGTTCATTGTAACTCCTTGCCATTAATCTTTTTTACTATCCAGAATAAATTCCTTCTTATATGTATTCTTTGAAGTATTGCGTGCTATCCACTTAAATTCTCCTAAAGGAAGTGAATTTAATAAATGTGGGGAATGCATACTCCCAGCAAACAAAATGTTTATTCACTGATGTAGGTTTTCTATGTGGTCTATGATGTATAGTGTGTGTTTTATCTATGTTTAGGTTCATAGGTTGGTACTAGGCTATCAGCCCTAGGGCCTATACAAGCCTAGCCATAACAATTCCCTGGCTATTTCTTCCCACATTATTTACTTTCCTGGACCCCTGTCTAGCAGGGCGACTGACATGATCCCTGGGGTGAATTTCCTTTCTCCCATCCAATCGTCAAGGTTCCTCTTGAAGAGGTCCAAAGAGGCACTCTGCTTGACATGTATGGGCAATCTATTCCAGAATCTGGGGAGTCTCTGGGTCAGGAACCTATCCCTCCAGCATGTTTTGTTTATTGTGATGACAAGGTTTAGATCCCTGGAGCGTGTAGCTCTGAGGGATTGGGATTTCTTTAAGTGTAGCATGTCCAACAGCTCTGGATTTGACATGACCTTGTATGTTAAGCAGAGATTGCCTCTGAGTAGACTATATGCGACAGAGTATCGCTGGAGTTTTTAAAGGCGGTCAGCGTAGGGCATCTGCTTTAGGCCTGTGATTTTTTTAGTGAGGTATTTCTGAGGCCTTTCCAGTTGTTGCAGATGTCTTGCGAGGTACATACCAAATGGGGCGTTGTATTCTATAATGGGTCTAATGAGGGATGAGTACAGTGGGACAATGACCTCCTTTTTTCTGGATGAAAAGCCCTTCGTGATGAGGTGTGCCACATAGAAGGATTTCCTGACTGTTGTGGCGATGTGGTTATCGAAGGTGAGACCACTGTCCACCTGTGTCCCTAAGTCCCTTATCACACTTTCTGTGTTTAGTGTACTGCCACCTATATGGTAATTCATGGATACATGTTTTTTCCCAAAGGGGATAACAATACATTTCTTGGCATTGAGCTTGAGTCCATGGCTCTGGCACCAAGCATCTGTTTCTGTAAGGCCCTTTGTAGAGTATCCACATCATTTGGGATTCAATAATGGCTCCCAGTTTGCAGTCATCTGCAAACTTTGTTAGCCAGAGTCCCTTAGTGTTGACCTGTACTTCAGAGAAGTAGATGCCAAATAAGAGCGGCCCCAGGACTGAACCCTGAGGTACTCCACTTGTCACTTGTCTGGAGCTGGATTTGGAGTCGGCTACTTTTACAGTGTGGGTTCTATCAGTAAGCCATTTAGCAACCCATTGGGTGACATAGGGATTAATGCCCAACTTAGTAAGTTTATCTATGATTCCAGAGTGGGGGATGGTGTCAAAGGCCTTGGCAAGGTCTAGATAGGCTGTGTGGACCACCTTACCCTTGTCCGTGGCTCTGGAGACTGATTCAAAGAAGTCAATCAGGTTCAGGAGACAAGATTGGCCCTTCACAAACCCAAACTGGGTAGGGTCCAGTGTTTGAAGGTTGCCAATGTCTTTGTTTATAAGTTCCATGATAATACGCCCCATGGCCTTGCAGATAAGGCTTGTCAGACTGATGGGATGGTAGTTTCCGGGATCCAAGGTGGACCCCCCCTTGTGGATTGGGATAACTGTAGCTCTGCGCCACTCAGTGGGCACGAAACCTGAGGTGAGGCTATGATTAAACATGACACTTAGGTGAGGTGCCAGTTCATATTGTAGTTCATGTAGTACACAGCCCGGGATGTCATCTGGTCCCATGGATGCTGTATTCTTGGCTTTAGAGTGTACCCAACTTCCTGTAAAATTCCACATCCAGAAATTGAATAACCAAATTCCCCATGGTCAAAGAAAACTTCAAACCATGAGAATTAGCATTCAGATCCCCTATAAATTTCTTAAACTCAGAAGGCTGTCCCTTACAAATAAAGACTGTCCCTTACAAATAAAGAACAAATCATCAATGAATCTCCTATACAGCACCATTTTTTCCTTCCAAAACTTAATGCTGTATATGAATTGCTTTTCAAAAAAAAAAAAAACGTAAATTATTGCATAGGTAGGTGCATAAGAAGCACCCATGGCTGTGCCCTTTTTCTGTAAGTAAACATGATTATCATACTTAAAATAATTATGAGTCAAACAAAATTCCAGGAGGAATATATTTATATATATGTATGGGTGTGTATATTTTTGTACCCAACTTCCTGCTGACCACCAGATCCCTTAAACTCCATTGGCTCATTAGCTGTTCACATGACAAGTGCTGTTCCTGACCCATTTATTCCCTGTGTTTACAGGGGCCATGACACTGGTACCCATTGCAGCTTTTCTGCACAAGTCCTTGATCCAAGCCCCTAGCAGCTGACTTAGGTTTCTGTGACCACAAAAGGATCTCCTTCACTGCCAAGCCATTGTTACCCTGGTCAATGAACTGTGTGGCCAGCGAGCCTCCACATTCATTGGAGTAAATTTGATGACCAGGAAAACTCCATATCCCCCCAGGTAAGTGATCTAGTGCAGGCCATTCACTTCCACCCTCTACCACTTTTCTCTTTTAGTGCCTGAAACGCTGTTCAAACTCAGTGTGTCTACATCTGTCTCTCAGTCAGGTCTCTATCCTGCTGTGCCACAGAACCATGTGTATATTAACAGCAATATTAAGAACTTCAGTACATAATAGATGACACATGATAAATTATAACAAAGTAAGGAGAGAGAAGAATTAGGACAGATTGTCCATGAGAAGAGAATGGGATTGACCATTGATAAACATTTATTTGCATGTTGGCCATGGAACCACCACTGTGGATTGGGTCTGGAGTGGAAGACATTTGGTTTTCATGTTTTTATAGAGTAAAATAAGAACTGCTTCATCATGCCATGGCTCTGTTTGGAAGTGGTTTGTTAATGCTCTTCTCACTATAGCAGTACACTTGTTTAACCAGGGAGTGGTTGATTAATGAATGAGCTGTTGGTTGGACTGATAACATGCAAGCTTGCACAGTATCTGTTTCTCTGTACAACCAACTGTTACTCCTCTGAGTATTGTATGTTGTGTGTTGCTCTGCAGTCTGCTGTTTTACTTGAGCAACGCTCATGTCTAATACTCACTTGTTCCCCTGGATGCCACCTACATACCATTTGTGTAACTGATACCTCTCAGCTGTCCCTATTTTGTAAAGCATTCATGATTTTGCCTCATATTTTTGTCCTGTCCATCTTAAATTTTTGATCCTCTGGTAAATTACTGAGGATTTCAGTCGGTCAATAATGCCAGCCTTCAGAATCTCATACTTTTTGTTTTTTGAAAAAAAGCATGTTGATGCAAAACCTGATTTTTTTTTTAATTTTTAAATGAATTAGCATAATATTTTAAAATTGTCCCTGATATGGGGCCTTTTTCCACCCATTATTTTTGGCTTGATCAAAAAAAGTGAGAGGTATGGCATATACTGCTATACTGTAGAATACCATGCACCCACCTGTAGGGTAATTTTCTAACCAGTCCCCTTTTCATTTGTAGAATTTGATTGACTTTTTGGCTACTGTGGCTAGGGTCCTTTGTATTGCATCTGTCTCACATGCTGTTTGTCTACTTGGTGGCCCCTGTTCCACCATTTTTTTTTTCACATCACTACTCTCCTATCCCTAGTGTGGCCTTGGCTGTAAAACAGTGTCATTCTATGGTCACCAGTATTGCTTTTATCATGACCAAGACCAGGCTCATGTTTTCTGTTTGGTATTTCCTTTGATGTTACATGCATATAATACATAATGCTACTGGATGTCATGCATTGCTAGAATACTGCTTCCTTGTAGGATCTGCTCTGTGTTCTTGTGACAGTGCTGTTCAAGTAATGAATGTAGCTGTTATAGCTGCATATTTGTCCTGATCTTTGTTGTGTCCTAATGTCTGCTGTTGGTTATTACTCAACCCACTGCCTACCCTAGATGTTAGACTTCTGTTGGTTATTACTTACCCCACTGCCTACCCTAGATGTTAGACTTCTGTTGGTTATTGCATACCACACTATCTGCCCTATATGCTAGACATTCTTATTCTTTATTTGTGGTGGCTCTCATTTATCTGAACCTTGGAAACTTATCTGGTCAGTTCCTCATGATAAACTTTCATGTGCTCTTGTATATCTCAAAATACTATGCGTTTTCCTTCAGGTGATGGATGCACTCATAGCCTATCTTTTGCAGTTCCTGTTATAAACATTCCTATGAAAAGCTGCAATAACAAATGCAGACATTTGACATCCCGGTAGTCTGCAGCTCTTACAAGGCTCTTTTCGGGAGATGAACTTGCTATTAACTGCTTGACTAAATGTCAGCCTACAAATGTTTGTTAAATGCAAACATTTGCTTTGAAATTACAACATTGAAAGCTGAAGCTCACTCTGCTAATATTAATATTATTATTATTATTATTTTTTTTTGCATAGGGCTTCACCCCTCTGCATCCCCTGATGTGGATGACTCTATCTCCATGCTGAGATCATTACAACACAGTACCTTGGAGCAAGCAGAATGGGCAGGAATGTAGGAGCGCTGTAAGTAGTTTATATATACTTTAATGTTCATTCTTCTGAGTGGCAAAAGACTTGGGGTCGGACTGATGCCTTTCTCCCTGTCATGTTCCTTCTACACTAGCACTTTAGTTTCCTCTTCAGAAGCATAGAAATTCATACATGCAGTTCTGACCTACAAAGGAACAGGCCATGACATGTGTGGCAACGTATCCTCTATGGTTACATGTTTATTTCTGTGGTGGACATTCTGCTCTATCAATAGCCTTTCCTAATTCCTTCCATATATAGTAATATGCTGAACCAGTTTAGTCGTGTTTTGACCTGTTTGTAGTCTTTACTGGATAATATTGTGAACAGTTGAATTCCTCTGTTTCCCTTACTATGTTTCTGTTGAAATGATGCTACAAGTGTCTAGGTGTAATGTGGCCCTCTAACATCTGGAGATTGTCACTCTCTTCTGGTACATGTCGTACACCTGCTCATCCCTTGGGTACTGTTGTGTGATCCTATGGCATAGACACATCTGTTTTATGAAACTACAAAAATAAACCTTTGCGTGTATTGCCCCTGATTTTTGTGCCTGCAATACCAGTCTTTTATTGCATCTGTTCATAACTGGTTTCATACCATATACTACAACTGTCTTTACTTACTGTCCATGTCATTCTTTGTATCTGTGTGGATACCTGGTGTACTCATTCATTATCTGTGGCAGTATTCCATGCTTACTACATCTGGCATAACTCTACATACACACAAAGTGTGGGTAGGGCTGCTTTTGCACAGTCACCCTATACTGCACCAGTCTAAGGCATTTCTATCTGAACACTGCCCTTCATGGTATTTTCTTTTCAGCACTACCTGCACATTACCATACTCTGTATTTCACTGTGTGTATTGGGTACAGCGATAGGATGGTACAGATGTTCTTCTACAGTGGTAACTACACTTACTGTCATTGTCTTTACTCATGGTTACTTTTTTAGATGACTTATCCTGGCATGTTTTCCTGCAGATGCACATCTGTCTGTAACCATTATAGTACATATACCACATTCTCACGATTCTGCTGTGAGGCATGTGTACATCCTGCTAGCATTACTGTGGCTTCTTTACTACTTACCTGAATGTTTAATCCTGCCTTCCCATCATACAGTATTCCAACTGCTGTGCTATACAGCCATGGAAGCAGTTTACACAACTTTGAGATGCATTGTACACCATTTTTATGCTGCATGTGAAGTGATCTTCTATTTCTTTCTGCAAAGAGCTCCAGTCTTTGTGTTTTTCCATCTGTACTTCTTCACCCTTCTTAATTTGTTGCAAGACTCTAATCCAATGGCTCCTGCACCAAAACCATCTCATTAACAGGCTAAATGAAACCTTGCATCGTCTGCTACCTGATCAAACTGCTAAAAAGGAAGTGCATGCCTTCAGGTATTTGCTTGCTGCAAGTGTGTATAAGTGTGTTTTATGCAGTTATTCAATATGCTTGTGTGATCATGTTGGGCATGAGATGTTCAACTTTATTTCAAAGCTGAAAGCAAAAAGGGCTTAATAACCTAGCAAAGCACTGTGTGATTTCAAGCACAGAGCACATATCTCTGTGGGATGCTCTGTTATGATGATTTGCAGTCACAAGTCATGGTACATAGTAGCACTACAGTGATGTGAGTTTGGCTGGCCATATAAAACCTACATCATGAACATGGCATTGCTGACCTGCTCACACTGTACTAGCTTCAGTTCAGGAGCTCTTTGCAATGGACTTGACTTATGCTCATTAGTAAGCTGACTTTCCCATGACATACCTCAATGGTGTTCTAGTCTTGGGCAGTTCATCCTGCAGGTTCTGCACAGACCAAAGAGAAGAAAGTATCAGTGTGGGGCAACAGTTTCTTTGGAACATTTCCTCCTGTATTTATTAGGCCTTGTGAAGACATAAGAAGTTTCAATGCATGTTGATAATTGCCACTTTTGCTGATTGTGGTATCAAGGCTATGATAGTATGGCATGCTCTTTCTGAACTCTTCCAGTTCACCCTAAAATAATGTGGCCTTCTACCATCTGCACTTATCTGCTGACTTGCTTACAGAACACTAGTAATTGTTATAGTTACTCTACTTTTCTATTTGGTAGCTGTATACATTTTTGAGCAATCACTGCTTTTGTGTTGCACCTCTCCATATCTTAGTGTAGGAAATCTGGACAAAACCAAAAATAATGGGAGGAAAATGGCCCAGAATCAGGGACATATTTTAATTACAGCTTTTATAAATGTATAAAACTCAAATGGAAAAAAAAATTGGTAGAATAAGGTTGTCCATTGGCATGAATTTTCTGAAAGATATAAAGTCTGACACTCAAATAGCCGTCATTATGAAGCGACTTCAATCCACAATGATTTTCCAGAAAAGAAAAAATATATAAAGACTAGAAATATGAGGCAAAAATCTGAGCATTCTGTGAAAATCTGAGCAGTTGACAGGTATGTGTAGTCACCATCATGTAGTTAGCCTACCACAAAATTTGTCATGTTGAAGTTATCCTCTGAACTGTACAATGGCTCACTATTTTTCCATGTTATGATAATCATTGTGGAGCATTGATTAGGTTATGGTCTAACTTGCGTAGTTACTATCCATGGTCCTTCCAAAGCACTTTATGGTTACCATACAGTCATCACATTCATATGGTAGTATGCAGCATGGTTACCATACAGTCTTCACATTCCTATGTAAGTATACAGTTCACCGAGCTGTGTTATCTCGTATGTAATGCTACAGGACTAGTGATATATATTGCTTAGTGCATTTCTTTTGGGGTCACTCATGACCATGTAAATCTGTACTGATTGATTACATAGCAAGTTAAATGTACTTGACTGAAACAATGTTTTGATGAATTAATTCCTCAGATGAATGCATTGCTCAGTGGTACAACTATGAATCACTGGCTGTTGGCGTGCTGTTCTGCAATAGACTGGGTTGAGTCTATATTTATTATTGTATTCTGTTTTCCAATTCTGCATCTTAGAACCCCACTTCTGCATCTGACAACTGTATGATTATTTTCTTCTCTTTGTTTTCATGCAGCGTAACCCTTTAATTTAAATGTTCTTGTTTTTGCAAACAGCTGAGTAGTGCTTTATTGCATGGCCTTGCTTGCATCACTTCTTGCATTTTTGGACCATAGTTGCATGTTGTTAATGTTTTTGATTGTTACATTAAACCACAATTTCCTGTTATTGTGTCCTCATGGTGACCACAGCTGGAATACTAAGCATTACATCCCCAAAACCCCTTATAGCAATGAAACTTTATCAAATATTACAAAACCACTTAACACAGTGACAAAACTGAAAACAATAAGACTTCTAATAAAGCCAAAACCCAATAAACAGTTTCATTTTAAAAATACTTCATCAGACCACGCAGACAAAATTCAACCAACTTCTAAAATCAAAAACATATAGGTCACATGATTCCTAAAATATCATATGATATAACCAAATCATATTCATATCTTAACTTTCTTTGTGAAAGACAGCTTTGAAATTGTCTTCATCATTAACACTCTGGGTATTGCAGGCATTTAATTTCACTTGCCAGCAGTTTTCCATCTAGTTTAACGAATCCTCTGCATCAAACTTGTTGACAACATAACTTGATTGATCACAGAGAATACAACACCTTTACATGCAGGAGAACTAGTTAAATGCTCACATTATGTATTAGATATATCATTTTTTGCTACTGCATGCATATGCTTATATATGATTGTGGGGAAATGCCTTATTGTTTTACCTATATAGAAAGCATTACATGAGCATAAGGAAACTACATAAACTATATATTTAGATTTGAAATCCGATCTTCCAAGTACAAAACTTTTTTTCTCTATAACACTATACAACTTATTTCAGGCACTATATATGCACATTCATTGCAATCCAAACATTTGAGAGTTCCAACTATATTAAAAATTTCCTTGGAAGGTACTCTACATTTCATCTGAAAAATAGATTTCACATTTCTACCTCTTGTCTTAATAAAAATAGGTGTTTCACTAACTTTCATAACTGTCGCTGGAAAACCATCAAAAATGTTATAATTATTTTAATAATTGTAATAATAAAAGTAGCATCAACTGAATTCTCAGATTGGCTATATCTATTTCATTCTTTACTGGCTGATAAACATTATTTCCCTCTTCATGTACAGTATTCATATTTTGTACTAATTTGCAAGTATAGATCCAGCTTAAAATCTTCTTGCAAGAGTCCTGCTTTTGCAAAATCTTCATTACGCTCAGTAACTGTGCTTACTCTTACAAACTAATTTTTAACTTTATTGAATGTATACTGTTAAAGTTTAGATTGCTCTGAGGTGTTTTATTTTTCATATTTTTGTTCTAAGCTGTCCTCTGTTATTATGCTAATTCCCAAAAATCAATGGAATCAATCCCATATTTCCAAGAAAATTCCAAATAACTACATACTTTATTTAAATAATTCATAAATGCTAAAAATGACTTAAAATCACGACTCCTCACAATAAATAATCAGAAATGTTAATATTATACTATTCAGAAATTTAAATGTATGTACATATTCTTTCTCCCAGCCACTCATGAAGAAATTAACACAGCTAGGGGCCATTGTAAGCTCCAGTGCAACAACAGTTTTTTACAAGGAAAAAAACAACTTTTTCAAATTGTATAAAATTATAGGCTAAAATGACATCAAAAGTTCCACTGGTATTCTCATCTGATGTGTTGTATGCATACTTACATCTCTTATTTCTTTATTTACCACCTCAAGTCCAATATCATTATGAATGACTGAATATAAGGACTTAAAATCAATAGCCACCAATAAATTTTCTTCGCTATCTTTCCCAGGGGTTCAGAAAAGAACCCACAGCTTATGGGAAGAACTGCAGCCAAAAGGGACTGTTTCCATGATGTGGGATATGAGACTCAGAAACTTGTTAGCTACAATGAGGAAAGACCTATTTATTGCCTAATTTGTATGCGTTTCAATTACCCTTAACTGCCATCAGTAAAAATCAACACTTTCCTGCAGTAGTTCTTACTGACGGCCCATACATTTCATTGGAAAAGGTAAACCCCCCATTCACTCTGCTATACGCACACACACACACACACACACCTTTTACCTGTTGAATGAACAGAGCATCCCTGATGTCTCTGCTTATTTTAGCCCCTGTCCTTGTAAACCACAAATACTTACAAAGTCCCAGGCATTAGAGTTTCATTCTTATTTTGGAAAAATACTCTCTTACATTAACTTCTTAGTTAACATAGAGGGTAAATGCTCCTTCCTTCTGTGTCAAGGGTGCAGAGTTTGAAGCTTCCCCCTTTTATTTTAACATTTTTTTTGTTTGTTTGGAAAAACTTTGTTAATATGTAAGAACTACCACTGGTGTCTGGTGGTAGTGAAGAAAGCTGACTTTGCTAAAAAAGCTCTGTGAGAGTGCTGAGAGTATAGGGTTTGAATTTTTGTAAGTGCCTTTAAGGCATGATAGAAATACCTGTTCCTGGTGTCTAGTGTCCCCATCTCTCCACGTCCGTCATGCTACAAAATGTTGTTCAATGTTTTTGGTCATGAACATTGGATAGTAACCAAAAGGATGAGATAATTAATACAAGCAGAAGAAATTAGATTCCCTCATATGATTTCAAGACTTGCTGTCCTGTGAATGATGGAGGGGCTATGCAGTTTTGGGGGATGTCAGGCTAAATATACTGCTCCATCATAATGAGAATAACCAGCTGACATTGTTTGGGCATCCACTGTGGATGCCTAAGGGTACCTACCATTGGAGGTGTAGTAGGCAAGGCTCATTGGGATGAGACCCTGGGGTAGCCCAAGGGCTCACTGATGAGATTATATTATTTAACATGCCTAGAAATGCCTGGGAATCCTGCAGGAATAGATGATGACTGTTCCTGGACTCAAGGAAGGATATTCTGTTCATCCTGCTACACTCTCCAGCCTCACTAGCATTTTTACTTCACTACCCTGTATTTTTATCTTAGTTGCTACTATTATGATGAAAATTCTCCAGGACTTTGTATTACAGATCACACTGTCAACACTGCACTCTGCAGACACATTATAAATTTGAATCTTACTCTGTCTTGCACTTTCTCAACAGTTCACTGATCTTCTGTCTCTTCTACATCTAATGATATTGCATCATGGTTTCTCCACATCACCGTGGGCATCTTCTGGGTTCATTTTTAACTAACTTCTAAACTATCATTTTATTGTTACTTGTTTAATATGCCTACAACAAGATAACAAGCAGATTCAGACTACAAGTCTCTGATTCCTGATAAAATGTAATACTTTGTTTGGCCTAAACTGGCACGTCCATATCTGCATTTGCTATACATGAACTTTGAAAAAAAAATCTGAGATTCTTTTTCTTCTGTTTTTGGCCTGAAGTTCCACGTAGTACAAACTAATATAACCAACCGAATATGTCATTCTTGTTGGTGCATTTGCTGTACATCTGCTAGGAAAATCTGTGACTCCTGTTTTCGTTTTTGGCCTGAAGTTTCATGGGATATATATGGGTGCAAACTAACCAAATCTGACATTCTTGGAAGTTATGTAAATTGTTCATTTTAATCCTAATAGAAACTATTAACACTGACCCAGCTGAAAATGTTTGCTTCTAGATGGTCTTACCATCTAAAACATTCATCAAAGGGGCATTTGTTGTAATCGATATTCTAGTATCTCTGTAGTTATGGCAGATAAGCGACCTGAAGTTTGAATGCTTCATAAACAAGAGGTCTTGTTAAACTGTTTTCTGTGTGCATGTATGCAGAAAGCTAACTCTGTTGTGTGTCTATATGAGCACAGATAGCTTCAGCTGACATACCTTACAGGCTAGTTATTAGCTGTGCTTATGTGATAGAGAAAATATTGCCTTTTGTGATCATTATACTACCTTCATTATTTAAATAAACTTAAAATTTTCTGTCATTATGCATTTTACGGGAAACAGCTGTACTGCAGAACTGAAAACTGCGTCTGTTTACAAAGGCTCATTGCATTCACTTAACTTGTCGTTAGGAAAGGTCATTTATGGGTGAAATTTCCCTTTTGAGAGGAACCATTCTGTCCAGTGCTGTGTAGGCTTTAATGATTTTTTTCCCACCATTGTAAAAGCTTAGTAATTCCTTTCTTCATTTATCCTAATGTGTTCATTATTGGAGATTTTGGAAATATAACATCAAAAATAATTCAGTTTAAGAAGTTGAAGCAGATTTTGCAAGTCTTAGAAACTATTAAAATACTATTCTGTGGTCTTTAAAATAAACCAATATTTTATTGCACTCGAGTAAAGCATATGTGCTAAAACTATTTTTTGTATGAATGATGTTTTCGTTTTAGAGGAGATTTTTGTTTTTTGTAGTTCACTACATCATGCAATATTGCTATGTTTATGAGCAAATATAGAAATAAATATTATTATTATTATTAATAATATACCTCTCAACTATACAGATTTTCACAGAATGTCCAGATTTTTGCCTCATATTTTTGGTCCGTTTTTCATAAAATTGTGGTTTTCTGGTAAATTAGTGGCAAACCATTAAAGATTGAAGGTAGAATATAATGACAGACAGAGTTTCAGACTTCATACCCTTCAGAAAATTCATGCTAATGCCAAACGTGCTATTCTATCAACTTTGTAAGGTTATAAGAGCAATATTTTAAAAATGTCCTTATTTTTGGGCCTTTGTCCCAGTTTTATTTATGGCTTTGTCCAGATTTCTTGCTTTAAGAGGTTGAGAGGTATGATAACTAAAAGAAAAAATTTCCATCTAAAAAAGTAAACATGTTTTAGCCGAGGTAGAAATACACCACTGAACTACCAGTGTGAAGGTGTATGCCATCAATACCATTTTATTATAGATTCTCATTTTGAGGGTGCACAACCTCAGAGAAAGCAAATATTAGTTGAAATCTGCATTCATATGTCAAGGTTCGGCTATGAATGTAGTGATATTTTGTAATATGATGAAGTCGGAGTGAACCAGACTTTATAAAGTATGAATCTATTCTTTGACTAGACTGATCAAAAACAGTTCTTCACTTTACTTATGACACAAATAATAACAAATTATGCTTTGTAGAACGTGTTGTCTATTCTGCTGATAATATTTATTTTCACATGATCTTAAGGGGCAATATTTCATATGGAAGATATCATGGAGGTTTTGT
Source organism: Protopterus annectens (assembly GCF_019279795.1). Taxonomy (NCBI): domain Eukaryota; kingdom Metazoa; phylum Chordata; order Ceratodontiformes; family Protopteridae; genus Protopterus; species Protopterus annectens. The sequence continues at coordinate 1,162,548,195 of NC_056725.1, read as the reverse complement.
GCCAGTGGTATATAGGGATAAAGCCTCGAGTATAACACAGGAGACCCATGTTTAATTATTGATTTGATTGCTTGACGGCACAACAGGGATGCTTACCATGGGGGAGGGGGATGTGTCCCATTTGGCCATAGCTGCTGCTGCCAGACACAATCCCTGTGGGGGGGGGGGGGGGGGCAAGGATAGAGTTATATGGGTAGAAGACAGTACATGGACAACATGGGCATGGCCACATAAGTTGGTGATAGCCCTTGATAGATTCACTTGTAGCACCATGGAGCAAACTGTTGAAGGGGCATACACAGCCCCTATGGTGATGTAACTGCCCATGTCGCCACCCAAGGGGACAGGTTAGGAACACTTATACAAAAAATGTTCTCATGGTCACTGCACCAACAAGAGATTCAAACTTCTTGAAGTCTTCCTATATGGCAACCCTCTAGGTGGCTGTCACCCACCCAAGAATCTGACAGAGAAAAAGGTTATTACTGCTAAGGAATGACTGAGTCTGGTGGGACGAGGCTCAGTGGTTGACAGTGGGGTGTGTGTGGGGTGGTATGACCTAGAAAAAAAAAGACATCAAGGAGATTTAAGCTATGATTTATTTGTGCAACTTTTATTTTAACTCATTACAGCCTAGTGACGCCTCCAGGTGTTTCTGCAGTTACCTCCTACTGTGCCTCTAGGCGTCAAATATTGTTTGTTCATGTTTGCATTAATAATTCCAAAACCATGCTCCATACAAGATATCATAAGATTTTATCTTGAAGCATACATGATGGCAAACACAATTGTGTTGATATTTGTCCTCTGTTGATGAGTATTTATTAGAATTATAAGGTGATAACTTCATTTTTTAAAGTTTGAAGCCATACCCACTGGGAGTTAAAGGTACACAGTCAAAAGAGCTGTGCAAAATAAGTTCAGAATCAAAATTTCTTATTAATAAAACACTGAAGGAAAATAAAAAGTAACAACTATAGTTATCTTTCAATATATATATATATATATATATATATATATATATATATAATATATATATATTTACGACTTCAGTATGAACCGAAATGTATTGTAGTGAAACACCAAGAATTACCGAAAGTCAAGATTTTGGCAATTTCTACATTCTTTTTGGTCATCTGGGCCTATTAATACAGCCATCTTGTAGGTCTGTCTTTCTGTTCTGGAGAAAAACATACTGCATCATGAAGATAATACTAGTTGTATAATTTAAGTAAATTAGAAACCCTCAAGGTTTAATGTTAAGTGGACTTGCTGTCCTGTCATTTAACAGGAAACAGCTGCACTGCAAACAGCTTATAAAATTCAGAACTGGCTCAGTTGCCAAGTCTTTTGCATTCCCTTAGCTTGCCAAGAAGGAAGGCAATTTACAGGTGAAACTTCCCCTAAGCAATGGACAGTTGAATCCAGACTGCTTAATCTCTGCGCATTTCTGACCAGTGTGTTGAGCTAATAAGAATAAATGTTTACAGAAATGAGTGCACATTATATAAAAATGTGGATTTTCAGGCTTGCCAAATCATACTTAAAAAATATCACTTCATAGATATAGCCAAGAAGCCCAGTACTTTCAATAACAGCCCCAAGTTTTGTTCTACTTTATATGAAGCCCTGTCCTTTTATCTTTTTCATGGTTTGCAAAATCCCTGTATACATTGCTTATTTAAGGCTACTGTTGTAAATGTCCACTGCTGATTTACGAGCTGAAATCCATTTGGTCAATAGGAGCTGTGTTGTAGTAAAAATCTTTTAACATGGGATTTTCAGCCCTTGCCATCCTCCCTGCACCCCCCTTACCTTCTGCTAATTATATATACCAACTCTGCAATCATATAACAGTGGGGAAAGAGCAAATTCTCTCACCCTGCTGCAGTTCAGTCTCATTCAAAATGCTGCTGGCAAAACCACAATTAAAGAGAACACTTGTTTATGAGTGTTGTTGTTGTTTAGATTGGTAAAAAACATTCACTCATATGAGTGTTTGTTCTTCTCAACTGTAAGAGTGTATATATATATATATATATATATATATATATATATATATATATATATATACATACATATATATATACACACAGAGACAGATATAGAGCTAGAGATATAGAGTTTGTTCTTAACTGTAAGAGTGTATATATATATATATATATATATATATATATATATATATATATATATATATATATATATATATACATAGATGCATCTATATCTTTCTCTCTCTCTACGTGTGTGCGTGTGTGTGTGTGTGTGTGTGTGTGTATATATATATATATATATATATATATATATATTTATATGGATTCACTTTAAAACCTCGAAATACTGAAATATCGAATTTCAGTATCTTGAGACTAAAAAACCGAATCCACAAAACACCGACACAAAAAAAACACGAAATTCACAACACCGAAAACACAGCACACACTATACCACACATACACCACAACACCCACATCACAACATAAACAAACAAAACTACACACATACACAACTCATACACACATAAGCAGGGGGCAAGCCCCCTGCACCCCACACCCGTCCTACTTATTTATACTAACTCCGAGATCGCACAAACACCAAACAAAAGCCAACTCACACACGGACATTCTCCGACCCTTCACACATACATCAAACACATCAGTACACTCACACACACTCTAACTCCCACTCAAAAGCCTTAGAAAACACTTACCTGACATAACACCTACATCTACACATGGCACCACACACCATCAAAACACAACCCCTGACATTACGCAGCGTAAGGTAATAACCGTGAATTCGACATATATTCGAGTTCGCAATTATAACCCTTCGCTAATTTTAACATTCGGCTTTATAGTCTCGAGATACTGAAATTCGACATTTCAGTAATTCGAGGTTATAAAGTGTTTCTATATATATATATATATATATATATATATGTATATATATATATATAGAGAGAGAGAGAGAGAGGGAGAGATTGTTCAGTGTGTGGGTAAACAGTTATGATTTATGGAATGTGTGAATGTATCTGTGGGTGTCCTTACATTCATTGTTGCAGTAATCTTAACATATGGGATTCCCTGCTGTGGAAGCCCAATATCCAGACACTCTACCAAAGACTCCTGTTCATTTAAAGGTACGCCGAACATCACCCAAACTCTCTGTTGTATAGCATAGGGCATAAAGGTGACATTCAGGCCTTCCATAGTCAGAACTTCTTTGCTGCCAGTCTGAATGTATATTTTCACCATTGGTCTGTTTACCTGCATCCATTTTCTGCAGTTGAACACATTTTCTGTTCTCCAATGACTACATACGCCTGTTTGCTGACTTCTTTGCAGTTGCAGATAAGTGCCCTGATGGGGTTTTTGTTTTTTCTTGTCTTATTTTGTGCTCTTTGGGGTTAATGTCATCCGAGAAGGGTAAATATCAATGTGGTTCATAGGTGTGTACTAGTCTAATGGCAGTGGAGCCCTTACAAGCCTAGCCCATAGGATTGCCCTGGCATTGTGCCACCCAACCTTAGTTCTTAGTGCCTATGTCGGGTAGAGCCACTGGAGTGATCCCCGGCATGAATTTTCTATTTCCCATCCACTCATCAAGATTTCTCTTGTAGAGGGCCAGAGAGGTGCTCTGCTTGACATGTATGGGAAGTCTGTTCCATACCTTGGGTAATCTCTGGGTTATGAACCTGTCCCTCCAGCATGTTCTGTTGATTGTGGTAATGTGGTTGAGGTCTCTGGAGTATGTGGTGTGGAGGGATTGGGATTTCTTTATATGGAGCATTTCTAACAGAGCTGGGTCAGACATGGCTTTGTAAGTCAAGCAGAGATCGCTGCTAAGTAGGCGATATGAGACAGAGAATGGTTGGAGTTTTTTGAGTCTGTCCAACAAGTGTTTAAGGCCTAGGATCCTCTTTGTGAGGTACTTTTGCAGCCTCTCCAGTTGTTGCAGGTGTCTAGTGAGGTACATGCCAAATGGGGCATTGTACTTGATGATTCGCCCATAATGAGATGTGCCACATAGAAGGACTTTCTGGCTACAGTGGCAATGTGGTGTTCAAAAGAGAGGTTGCTGTCAACCTGTGTTCCCAGATCTCTCATAACGCCTTCTCTGTTCAGTGGATTACCATCAATGAGGTAATTCAAGGGAGCTGTTTTTTCCCAAAGGGGATGAAGACACATTTTTTGGCATTGAGCTTAAGACCATGGTTCTGACACCAGTCAGTGGTCTCATTGAGGCCTTTCTGCAGATGTCAACATCACTTGGGAGTTAATAATAGCTTCCAACTTGCAATCATCTGTGACCTTTGTCAGCCAGAGTCCCTTCGTGTTGGTCTGGACTTCAGAGAAGTAGATACCAAACAGGAGAGGACCGAGGACCGAACCCTGTGGGACTCCACTCGTGACTGGTCGGCAGTCTGACTTGGAGTCAGCTACTTTCACACTGTGGGTTCTATCTGTGAGCCAGTTTGCAACCCACCTAGTGATATAGAGGTTAATGCCTAGCTTAGTGAGTTTTTCTATGATTCCTGAGTGGGGAATAGTATCAAAGGCCTTGGCCAGATCAAGGTAGGTTGTATGAACCACCCTGCCTTCATCCACAGCTCTGGTGACTGACTCAAAGAAGTCGACCAAGTTGAGCAGGCATGATCTACCTTTCACAAAACCAAACTGTGTAGGATCCAGAGTTTGGAGATTCCCTATATCCTTGTTTATTAGGTCCATGAAGATGCATTCCATAGCTTTGCATATCAGACTCGTCAGGCTAATGGGGTGTTTCCACGGTCTGTAGTCACTCCTCCTTTGTGGAGAGGGATGACTGTAGCCTCCAGGTTTGTAACAACCTTGGGAGAAACACCTGGGAGACAAATTTCCCATAAAGACCACCATGATAAGTGTCTTTTTTGTCTAAGAACTTTTTATGACCATACATCTTGTTCAGTTTGTCAGGTGTTCATCCAGAAAACCCTTTGCACTAGACTTTTTCCCTTTCCTTATATCTTGAGAAAGAGCATCTTAAGCTTCTTGCTAAAGATACAATGGAAGGAATCTCCCTCCCCGAGAGTCAGCCATTAGGGAAGAAGAAGGTAAAAAGTAACGACTGGAATCTTCTGCTGTCCAGCCTCTGCCAGGTGTTTTTCCCTAGGTTGTTACAAACCTGGAGGCTCAACCAGCTGTATTGTTGGATTTCTCTGCCTCGACCAAGTTGGAGGCCAGTGAGGATACAGATGTCAGTACGTCCGAAGAGACTTTGCAGGTGTCTGTCTCAGAGGTTCTGAGAGAACCATAGTTGATTTTTTTCTGAGGGGCCCAGAGGAGTTCCTCTGTTTTGAGTTGAGGAAGAAGTCCTACTATTGTTCTTGACTGTTGTCCTGAGTCTGAGCCTTCTCAGTTTTTTGGAGGGGACGCTCCTTTAAAAAAGAAACAAAAACTTAAACATGCTTTCTTCTTCTCCTAGGGATTCACAAAGTGACTGGCAAGCCTTTATTCAGGGGCTATTTACTGCTTTAATGTCCTTAAGGCCTCCTCAAGGAGTTTTGGTTCCTGATTCTCCTTGGTCCTTTACTCCCCTTAAAAGGCCTAGAGTCTGAGTATGAGTCGGATTCTGATGACAAATCCCTAACTTATGCTACTCAAATTCCTTCTCCTGATGTTCCTTTTTGAGGAAATTTCCTTTGAAGACATACTCTCTAGTATGATGGATTTTTTTTTAAGTGGGATTGTGCTCGGGTCACTGATATCATAATAGGTACTATGAGTTGCTGCAGCTGGAATCTCCTATGCCTGTGGATATTCCTCCTCTTTTGGCTGCTTTGCTGGATTGCTTTTTCCAATGCTTCTGATGTGACTGATTCTCTGCCTCCTGCTCCCAAGATACCTGACAAGTTTTTTAGGGTGCCTGAGCATTGTTCTTTTTTATATAAATGTCCTGCTGCTGAGCTCTCTGTAGTGTCTGATAAGCCATCTCAATTGCTTCTTTCGCCCAAGTTATTGCCTTCTGACAAGGACAGCAGAACTATGGAAAGGCTGGGTAAGAAGGTTTAAACTTCTGCTACCCTAGGTTTTAGGGCTATTAATCTTCAGACCCATATGTATAGGTATGTATTCGCTCTTCTTTCTCAGGTATGTCAACTTATTTCTGATTTTCCAGACTATGAGGGTAAAACTTCTGTTCTTTCATTGCTAGGGACTTCCTCTCAAGTTGTTCATCATTCCATTAAATGTAGTTATGATGCAGCAGATGCATCTTCTAGGGCTGCTGTTTTTGATTTAGTGATAAGGAGGTATTCTTGGCTTAGGCTTCAATCTCTACTTGATGATATTAAAGCTAAATTGATGGATGCTCCTCTAGATTCTAAGCTTTTGTTTTGTGAAACTCTGCTGGTTTGTTTAAGTCCCTTCAGGATAAGGGTAAAACCTTACAGGAGTTAAACATGTGTTTGTTTCTCTTGTGCTTAAATTTCAGAGAAACTACCCTGCTAAGCCTGCCTTTATTCATAGGCAATCCTACCCTTCTACTAACAGTAAGAAGAGTGGCAAACGGGCTCCTTCTGCTAAGGCTACTTAGTTGTCATGGACTCTGAAACCTTCCTTTCCAGACAAACCAGGTACTGTATGACTATCCATTCCTTCCCAGCCACATTCCTCTTTCTCTTTGGCTTCAGATCACTCAGGATTATTGGGTTCTATCAGTCATTCATCAGGGGTACTTCATGGTGTGAAAATCCTGTCCTCCTTTTACAGGCATTCCTCAGCCTCCTCGGGAACACCTTTCCTTTTTCCCAGAAGTTCTTTAAAATCTCTTGACTCAGGGTACTATTCAACAGGTACCTAAGTTCCAAAAGGGGAAAGGGTTCTACTCCAGACTGTTTCTAGTGCCCAGGAAAAAGGACACTTGGAGACCTATTCTACACCACTCTCATCTAAACACTTTACTAAAAGTCAAAGAGATTGGTACAAAGGAAACAAATGAAAATTTTAGTGCTTTTGTTATATTTTAATACTTTCAGAACTTTTTCAGAAAAACGAAAGATAAGTGTAAAAGCAGTAAAGACATTTAAAACACCAACCCCAAGTCAGATGATCTTACTGACCAATTACAGACTGCAATGCTTCACAAGTTCTTAAAGTGATAACAACTAAAACAACTTAAAACATTTTACAGCTTAACTATAACATATTTGGAATGTAAAACTTTTACAAATATAACCAGTAAATGAAATATATGTAAAAGTGTGTGCAAAAATGTATATAAAATCCTAAACACCTAAAGTTGGAGCCTCTGCACAAGAATAAAACATCTTAAATTAATGTGTTCGTTAAGACCTGTAGATCTGTCAGCTGCGAGCCTTATCTGCCATTCAGCTTCACAACATTCAAGCAGAATATTATAACTGCCCACAAAACCTTCCATGCTTACTTGGTCCAAAAAAAAAAAAAAAAGAAAATTTTCTAAAACCATCACAAGACAGAGTGCTTAGCAAGTGCGTTGTTTGTCTCCCTTTTTGATAGCCAACATGTGCTCATATATACATTTGAAAAGTTTCCTAACAGTCTTTCCTATTTAAAAACTGGTTCATGGTTGACAGCTGGCTATGCAAACAACACAGCAGGAGTTACAGTCATATCTGTTTTTGGCTGTAATATTTTTGCCCATGCCTTCAATAAACACACTTGAACAGTCACTTGTATATCTGCAATAAATGCACTTTCTATATTTGAAAGCACCAGGTGTACAACTGCAACTGATGCAGAATTTTTACCCCTCTCCATAAAATCTTTGATGTTCAAAGATTTTTGGTAAATAAAGTGTGGTTAACTACCAAGGATAGTAACCATCTTGTGGTTCTCTTGAATAATCGTACAAATGTTTAATATAATGTCTCTAATAACTCTCAACTCAGTCAAAACTGGGAGAGGGAATGCCCCTGTGAAACTAATCTGCCAATCAAAAAACGTATTTGCAGGTGTATTAGTGCATGGTGAGTCTCAATTCTCTTTACTGCATCTGATTATAGGCTTAGTTTTCCCACCTGTAAACACAAGCACCTCTTGGATTATATTGTCCAATAACATCAGAGAATACATTTTGTTTAGGAACATGACTTTGAGTTTTCAGCCTTAGCCAAAAAGACATTGTTGATGCTTGTCAGCCTCCTGAGCCGTATGTACTGACTTTTTCATGTGGAAAGGATGTAAACTAGTGTTGTGCAGGTAATTGTTAATAAAAGTATCTTTTCTGTATATTTCACTGTCTAACACACCAGCATTTTCATTGATTTTTAAATTAACATCCAAGTAGTTAATATCCCTACCTTTATCACTGATGGTAAACTTCAAAACACCAGTTGTACCATTTAAGTCCTCAAAAAACGAATCAAACTCAGCATTTGTACCCCTCCAAATGAAAATCAAGTCATCAATAAATGTCTTGTAAACATAATTTTGTCAAAGTGTGTTCATGTGTAGTGATGAATTTGTGTTCCCAACTGGCCATCACCAAGCTGGCAAATACTGGGGCTACATGGGCACCAATAGCAACACCACTCTTTTTTCTATATATCTTTCCTTTAAACTTAAAAAAATGTTGTCAAGAACAAGATGCAATACTTCACAAATAGTGTTGAGCCAAGATGCATCTAAACAGATGTACTTTGCAAGGTATTCTCTGACCAACTCAATTTCATCATTTTGTTTAATGCAGCTGTATAAGGAGACCACATCAGTGCTTACAAAGAAACAATCCTGGTCTGAGCTGTTTAAGTCACTTAGAAGTTCCAATAAATTCCAGGAGTCATTAAGGTAAAATAGTGACTTCTGTACTATTGGCTTCAATATACGATCAAGAAAGATGGAAATTGGTTCCATTTTTCATTCTGGCAGAGAAGGTCGAATAAAACAACATATATTTAGCTAAATTGCTTTTTAACCATCTCCTCTGAGACCTCCTCATAACACGAATCATCAGCCAACATGCTGTAAATGGACTGTTCATATGCTGTTGTATACATAAGCACTACAGTACCACTCTTGTTCGTATTCATGAAACAAATATTATTGCTGCTGCTCAGATCTCTTAAAGCCATTCTCTCAGCATAATTAAGATTGTAAAATTTTGGTTTACATCCCATTTGTTTTCTAAGATAATTTTTGCAAGTCTCACAGAACACCTGCAATGTCTGGTGTAAGGCGGGATTGTAGTGCTCTTAGTAAAATACTTGGTATTAGTGTCTTGATAAATAGGAATGTGCCTCAATAAATACTTCAAATTAAGCTTGCAAATGAATAGTCTCAACTCTGTTATAACCTTAACCAGATGGGCATTCAGTGTTGGAATAAATGTAAAACCCTTTTTAAATACAGACAGCTGGTGTTCATTCAACAGAATTTGGTTAAGGGTAACTACGCCATTACTTTCATTTAATAACATCTCCTCTGTTTTCTCCTTCCTTTTCTTCTCTTCCTCCCTTTCCATATTAATACAACACAGAGAAAATCATGCACTGTTTCTGTAAGATACTTGCTAGTATGTTCACAATAACAAATTCTGAGAACTAATGGCACTAACCTCCTAAATCCAGTATGTATAAACGTATGGACTAGTCTTGGTTTCAAGACTTAAAGTAATAAAGGAACAAGTCTATTTCTTCTGTTTGTAGCTCAGAATTTGCTATTATTTTAGACAGTCATCTGGAATGCATTTTCAGTTTTGGATGATTAAGCTTAAAGACACACAACAGATCCTCAGAAAAAGTGCTGTATGTAATCATAGCTGTGGAGGGGTGATACCTAACAGCCAAATAGATAATGTGGATCAGATAATCAAGTCAGTGAATTTGCTTTAATACTCTTGCTCAGAAATGACCATAATTTACTGACTTTGGGATGTGCCCACTCTAAGTGTCAATAATTTGCATCATCTGCATTACATCGCCAACACTGTGGGTTTACAGCTTGATTCTGTTTTTTAAGTTGGCTAGGTGAAACAGGTTAAGGATGGAATCTGTTTCATTCATGAGGATTAGGCATGATTGACATTGTGAGTGTATAGGGGAGTTCCCAAATATGAATTCCACTTCTGCTCAAGTACAGGGAAACTATTCCTCAACTGATCTGATATCGGCTGGTATAAATTCTTTATTCTGCAATTGGGATTTGGGAACACTGTCATCAATCTTTTCACATTGTAAGATAATTCCAATTAGTCCTGTCTCTGAGGGAATGGACATTACTCTCCTAGCAGTAGGGCTTATCTGCAGGTACTTTCACCAATGTATGTTAATGCAGGGGTTGAGAAGCTTTAATTCAGCTAAAGGGGCTGGTTGAGTCAGTGGCATAGCTAGAGTTTGTGCTGCCTAGAGTGTAACGTCCCTCCCCACTCGCCAAAATCATGGTTAAATGCCCCCCCACAGCCATTCCAGTGTCTCATTATTTGGCTATTTCTCCCCATTTACCATAAATACTGTAGCAACTTAGAGTTGACCCAGTAGTCAGGGACTTAGGGACACACATAGTAATCTAGCCTTCGACCATCACATGTCTACAATGGTGAGGAAATCATTCTATGCTGTGCAACTTATAAGCAAAGGTATGGCATCTAAGACCAAGGAAGTCATTGTTCCACTGTATTCGACATTCATCAAACCTATTATTGGATGCCCCCTTTGGTATGTACCTAACCAGGCATATCCAACAATTAGTACATCCACAGGAGTTCCTCACTAAAAGAATACAGGGCATAAGTAAAATGTCTTATGCAGACTGCCTCAAGGCTCTATCCCTGTATTCTGTCTGATACAGGCTTTTGAAGGGTGATCTGTGCCTGGCATAAAGGGTATTGTCAGACCCCCACTCTGATGGACCTCCTGCACATCCACAAAACAAACAGCACCAGAATTACCCATTCTAAAGATTTAAAGCTTACCTATGATATAAATAGGACCTGCTAGAGAGATATGCATGTATCTCAGAGACTACCTCGTCTCCATCCATGTGAAGCAGAGTTCCCCCCTAACCCAATTCAAGTGCAACTTGGACAATTGGATGGGAAATTGGAAATTCACCCCTGGATTGGCACCTATGTCTTTACATGCTTACACTTATCAAGGGTATCAGAACTCATCAGAGATTTAGGATGCATGGCTAGGTTTGAAAAGACCCTTGTGGTCGTTAGCCTAGTAATCACCTACAAACTTATGTGCATACTGCTTTTCTTCTACAATGATTATTTTGATTTCATTTACAACTTTTATTTTAAATTTTATAGCACAAACACTGATAAACATCTACTAAACAAAGCAGTACAGTTTCACAATGAAAACAGACTAAGCATCAGAACTTCTCTGCCCTTGAAACTCACATTAATTGAAACAGCATTAGAGCCCACATTCAAAGAAAATGCATCTGGGCAGTGGTGGATAAAGTTTAATTTTGGTCTGTTTTCAAATCATACATATTTAGGACCAAGGAAACACCTTCCGTATTAAATTATAATCCTTGTATAATGTAGCACACTTATTAGAGCATGTTTTAAATTTACTGTTTTGAACATTTTTCCAGTAAGCAATGAAACAAAATGTATGAACCAATAATAACAAAACTGCCCAATTCAGAACATTTCCACCATAAAAGTCTACTCAAACTTCCATCATTGTGATCTACCAGTATCAGTAAATATACGTCTTCAGTAAAAGTCATCTAAATAATTCCACATTAAAGAGATCTAATGAAGAGGTTGCTGCCAGCAAACAACTTTATTTGTAGATAAAACAATGAAATATAAAGTGTCTGTTACCCTTGAAAAATAAATTGCCTACGTTACATTAAAAAAAATGATAAGCTAGTAATATTGTGATAGGGAATGGATGGCAAACTGATAACAGGTTCATAATTACTAGGTATCTCCTCCAAAGGAGGACATTCACAGGACTGCAGCATCCACTCCCTTTAAAGTACAACACAGTACAGTATCAGCAATCCATCTACATATTACAGGAGTAGAACCCACAGTCTTCTGCATCAATGGCAATTATACTACCTGGTGTGCTACTAACAATGCAAACAGAGTTGTCATAAGCAGCACTAAACTTCTCTTCCCCTGAAGCTCTCAGCTATTTGTAAAATCCACTTGACACTCAATTAAATCTCTCAACTTTGAAGTACAAGAAATCCGGAAGAATAGAACGTGATAATACAGGACCATTCTTAAAGAAGAACGCCATTAAAAACAGTTTTTTTTAATGTAATTAAAATTATGTGACAGTCTCAAAACTACCACCTGGAGCATGCCACTGGGTTGAGTTGGTGGGTCCCAAACATCATGGATAAAACACAGACCGGCATTTGCTCAGTCTAACCATGTTAGTGGTTTCAGGTTAATCAGAATACATGTTTTATTCGAATTAGACTTCCATCCCCTCTTTCTAATCAAATGTCTATCACACTAAGTCCCAGGTTTTCTAAGAGACTTGTTTCTACGGAGGGTGGGGGGAGGCATATTGAGCAGTGTGAGATCTTGCCTGTGCATAATGTCATCCATCTGTAGATACTCCTTATGACAACAGCCATTACTTATGGGAATTATTAATCTCTGCTTACCAACCTGTGGATGTTTGCCGTCCCATAAGACACTGCCTAAAACAACTTGATAATTTGTTATGAAGTTAGAGAAGTCTGCATGCTAGAGGTAGCAAAGAGCACATAGCACTTTAAGAAGGACAGACATCTTCACAGTCTACAGCCTATTTATGATGAAATGCAATTTAGAGTTTTTAAATGTCTGATTTTATCTTTGGTTATTGCCACTGTGATTTTAGTATTGGCCTCTAAAATGTTGCTTAGGGAAGCGGTCACGTATTCCCAAATACAGATATTCCTTTGTCCACTGTATTGGCTAAGAGAAAATGATAGGTATTACACAGATTTGGTTTAAAGCCTGTAAGTGGTGTAAATTTGTAACGGGGATTAATGTACTGTGGTTTACTTATGTAGGTCACTAAACCAAACTATGCATTCATATACAAAACAAGTTGTTAAGAGTTCCTTCCACACCTGTATTTCGATCCAAAATACTTCACATTTTGTCTGAAAAATAAGGTCCAGGATATATCCTACAAATGTGAATAATAGGAGAAATAAGGGTCATCCTTGGCAAGTGCCACATTCCAGCCATACACTTTTTGACATGATATTATTTGAAAATATTTGGACTGTTGGTTCAGCATAGAATAATTTACACCAAGATTCTTCATTCTGAGTGGTGCAGTAGCCTACGGGTATTGTCCGAAGGT
>NC_056725.1:1162397610-1162534398 GCF_019279795.1 Protopterus annectens | reverse complement strand
CCTCCATGAAAAGTAGCCACTTTGGGTATCCCATGAAAAGAGCCCATTAGTGTACTGGGACTGTCAGAAAAATATATAATAGTAATATCGAGATTTAAAAGGGTTAATACATTTATTCTGTTCACACTGCATGAATCTGCACAGCTATTAGAAACTTAACAAGAAAAATTTCATTTCTGCTAATGTCATGAAAATAACAAGAGACATTTAATTTCTGCTAATGCCATGAAACCTAACAAAGATATATTCATTTCTGCTTATGCTATGAGAAAGTATGCAGCTGCTAGAAGCTTTGACAAAAAAAACAATAGATGCTTGGAAGTATAAACCATAGTCAGCATTACTTGTACCAAAGCTAGAAATGTACCTTGAATCTAGAAAAAATGTAACACATGTCTTAGAACAGTACAACTGAAGAATTGAACATTTAAAATGGGCTAAAATTAGCCCAAGGCCAGGTTGTTTTTCTCAAAATGTTTTGCAAGCTAGCAAATAATCTAACCTAGTCAGCAATAAGTCTAGTAACATTTTCTGTAGAACATACAGAAAGCTGTGTCTAACTACGTCAGCAATAGAATAGTAACATTTTCTGTGTGACAGGAAGAGAACTGTATATGAATAACATACTAATCACCAGTAATTCAGACAAACCTTGTGCCTACATGCTTTGTCTCCTTGCTGCAAGTAATAAAGGGTGCCTTGCTTGAACCTAACGTGAATTGGTCTTTGAAGTTTTTTCCTTTGACAGATTGATCCTTCGGACCGGAACCCTCTCTTCACCTCAGATCAGATGGCCAGGTGGTTGAAACCGTACGGGGAATAAACCAAATCGGTTCTTCTTATATGGATAGTCCTCCAACTGAATTGTCGTTCAAAAGAGGGTAGCCACTTTCTGATCTGTGACTGAAGGACGGGTCTCCGCGAATTGGTGATCAATCACGTGGGCTCAGGTAAGGTGAATCTACTTTTTTCTGTTTTCTGTTTTAGATCAGGGACTAGATGTGTATTGTTTTTGTCAGACTGTATTTTTCTTACAAGTCAGGGACAAAAAAGATTACTGTCTTGTCATAGATTAGGAGAAACAGAATAAGTTGGCAGTCATTCTGAAGAGACTATAACAAAATCCGTGGTACCACATTATAAATTAAGAGAAGTTACGTAACGATCAAAGGGTAGAACAAAATGGGTTATAATTGCACAAAAAGACCCCAAATTCCACCTTTAACAGAAGACGCAAAATATATGCAGTCGCAGCGTGCCGACAGTGTGTGTGTGTCTTTCGGCTTTTCCCGGTTAGGGGTCGCCACAGCGGAACTCCGGTCCGCTAATGATTGGCAGTAGAGTTTTACATGCTGGCTTGCCGGGCCTAACGCACAACCTTCAGCGAACGCCCATTCACGCATGTCGTCACACAGTAGACGCTTTAACTGAGAATCGAACGGCCAACGTCTAACTGTGAGGCGACAACGCTACCGCAGCACCACCACCGCAGTCTGTATTCAAAATGGGTTAATAAATACGAATTCGACGGAAAATTAGAAAAATCCTCACTTATCAAACTTATCAAACAGCTCAAAACTGATTCCAAAGGTTGGGTAAAAAAGCAACGTCGATTAGGAATTCCTCAGGCACACAGGTGGCTTGAGGAAGTAAACCGTAGGGAACAAAAGAACAAAAATTCAAAAGCAATGTTTTTAGATAAGGAGGACAATAACTTAGTAATAGCATCAGCACCTCTGCCTCCCTTACCAGAATAATACAAGTGAACAGGTTAATCCACCCCCACGATATCCTGTAGTCACTGAAGATAGAGATATTATGAGACTAAAACTGACTAAAATTAGAGATCCCATCGGGACCAGGTCCCGAACAAAGGCAGGTAACTCAGATGAAGGCATCGAGTTATGGCAAATGGTTAAGAATTCACGATCTATAAGTGAAGAAGAAGAAATATGCCCACTTATAGAAGTACCCAATCCTCAGGCAGGTCAAGACAATCAGGACCCAACTATTTTAGTGTATAGACCTTAGACTCCAGAAGACATCTGGAAAGCCACTGAGGGAATTCCCCATCCAAATGTTAATTTTAGAAAATTCTCAGAAGATTTACAAGGAATGAGGCTGAGTTATAACCTAAACTGAGAAGAAATAGAAAAGGTAGTTAGACAGATTGTAGGGCCAGATTGGTACATGGTCAGTGGGAACTGGAATCCCCGAGATGCTGCACAAAGACCCCTCCCACATAGCAGTGCAGAATTAGACACCAGAGTAAAAGGTCTTAAGACCGCATCTCTGAAAAATGGAAACCTAGGGCAGACTGGACTTGCATTAATCAATGCATCCAACAAGAAGGTGAAACAACTGACCGGAACTATGCCAGATTATTAGAGTTTTTTAATAACCACTGTGGAATGCAGGTTCCTGAAGATCAAACACAAGATTCCCCATATGAACAGCAGTTAAAGAATGCATTTTTAAAGGGCAGTATTGCACCTATAAGCAGTTTTATTATAAAACATATGGTAGACCATCGTACAAGCAGGTTACAATCATTACTTGAATATGCTAGGCATGCCGAAAGGCATTTTAAAAGCAAAAAGAAAAAGAAAGCTCAAGTATTTTCTGTAGAAGATGGAACAGAAGTTTATGTAGTACAGTCCGGGAAAAAGGGCAAGAAAAACGCACAGGGAAACAGACAATCTGATCATCGATCAGGGGACTTTGAAGGGCGAAAGAAAAGAGAATGTTTCAAATGCGGTAAAAAGGGACATTTGGCAAGGGATTGCAAGAAAAACAAGAAGGCAACAATGGAAGATAAGAAGGGTGACGACTGACTATATGGTAGTCAGGAATCACTAGAAGGGGCTAGCGAAGAAAGGACAAATGAGAATGTGATAGAGGGAGTAGAGGAAGTGCAGGAAGTTAGTGACAATGAAGAAAATGAAATATTGGACCTAGCTTTATTGAGCTTGGAGCTTTATTTAGCAGACACAAAACCAGAAGTTACACTCTTGGTAGAAGGGAGGGAAGTCAAATTCTTGTGTGACTCAGGGGCATCACGAACCCTGATACATCCCTCCAAACTGCCAGAAAACACAGAGTCGCCTGATTACATACTGGTCAAAGCAGCTAATGGACAGCTGTATCGGGAGCCTCTCTCCCATAACACTGCAATAACTGATCCAGTTTCAGGATTGACTCAGAAAAGCAAAATTGTTGTTTCTGCAAAATGCCCAGTGAATCTCTTGGGCAGAGACCTCATGCAGCTATTTGGTGTAGCAGTAGTCCCAACCATGCAGGGTATGGAAGCACAGTGACAAATTGATACCTTTACAGTGCAATCGGAGGGTGAAATGTTTTACTGGTATAGCCAGGACTTGGTTATAACTGGTCCAGGGAATGTGACCAAAGAGTTAATGAATGTAGCCATCAGTAAGTTCCCCTCCCTTGACATTGATAAGAAACACCTGTTGCACTGTACCCTGTATTATTGTAAAACACCAGGACCTGATAAAGAATATGAGCAAGAACTATTTAAAAATCATGCAAACAGATTGGTATTGCGTAACCTGTACTGGGACACAAAAGGGAACAGTGTAGCCAGCTGTTCATTGCCCCAGGAGTTCTTTGCACTTTATAAGTCTAATCGATTACCACATCTTAGCTTAACAAAAAATAGAAATATAGAATGGGCAGACCTAGGAGAAAAAGTCACGAGATGGGAGAAACAGACAGAACTAGAACTGTCAGAACAAGGAATACAAATACAAAAATTGAATTGGATAACTCAGACCAACCCAGCTGTGCACTTGCAGTCTAGCGAGGACAGCTGATTGACACTCCTGTTAGAGGAGGAAGAGAATGCCTTACGAAATATACCAGAGACCCTCTGGTCAACAGGAAAATCAGATGTAGGACTCATTCGTATAGCGGGACCAGTTACTATCATGCCAAAATCAGCATTCAGACCACAAAAGAGACAGTATCCCTTAGGAAAAGATGCAGAGGCAGCGATAAAGCCTATTATAGCAGCCTTACTTAAAGGAGGGATACTAGCAGAATCTCCCGATTCACCATGTAACACACCCTTATTTCCAGTTAAAAAGGCCAATGGAGAATGGCGTATGGTCCAAGATTTACAAGCTGTAAATGATGCAGTAATACCAAGAGCACCTACGGTGCCAGACCCACACACCCTGTTGAATGAATTGAAACCTCAACAGAAGTATTTTTCTGTGGTAGACATCAGCAACGCGTTCTTTTCAATACCAATGCACCCTAACAGCCAGTATTGGTTTGCATTCACATTTCAAGGGAAAAGGTATACATATACGCGACTACCACAGGGATATTGTGAAAGGCCAACAATATTCTCACAAGAAATGGCAAGCAACTTGGTGGGATTCACACCACCAAGAGGCAGTCACATTTTACTTTATGTTGATGACATCTTACTGGTAACCCCCACCCAGCAGGAATGTAGAGAAGATACCATAGCACTTCTACGATTTTTAGCCGCTGAAGGACATAAAGTAAATAAAAGTAAACTGCAGCTTTGGAAAAAACAAGTCAAATACCTGGGATATGTAATATCCAAGGGAGGTAGAACATTAGATGAGGACAGATAAATAGCAATTTTGCAAACACCCACTACCAAGAAGGAAATGATGTCCTTCCTGGGTACAACCAATTTTTGCCAGATCTGGATTCTAAACTATGCCTTGGAATCTGCACCTCTGACTGACCTTATATATAAAAAGCCTATGGCAGTTCAGGATTTGTTACAATGGACACCAGAGGCAGAATCTGCTTTCTGCAAACTAAAGCAGTTAATAGCGTCCTCATTAGTTCTGGGATTGCCAAACTACCATAAACGTTTTTTCCAAACTGTAGATTGTAAGCAGGGTTACATGACATCAGTACTAACACAACAGCATGGGGATAAGCAACGCCCCATTGCTTACTATTCATCACAACTAGACCGAGTGGCACGATCCTTACCCCATTGTGTACAAGCAGTAGTTGCAGCTGCAATGGCAATACAGGCTTCAGCCTCAGTAGTTTTATTCCACCCTCTCACTTTGAGAGTACCTCATGCAGTCGCGATTATTTTACTACAAGAAAAGGTAGCATATCTTTCCCCTGCTAGGCATCTTTCCTGTATGACTATATTGTTGAGCCAACCTCATATGACAATTGAATGCTGCATGACTTTAAACCCTTCTACTCTGCTCCCGACCCCTGCAGATGGCACACCACACCACTGCCTGCAGGTAATTGAGAAAAAGACACTACCTAGAAAAGATCTCACGGATGTCCCCTTGGATGATGCTGAGGTGACATACTACATGGATGGCTCATGCAGAAGGGGTCCTGCAGGACAGAACCTAGTAGGATATGCAGTAGTTTCTGATACTGGGATTATAGAAGCAAAACCTTTACCACACAACTTATCTGCACAGGCAGCAGAATTGATTGCCCTGACACGGGCATGTACCTTAGCAAAGGGTAAATGTGTAAACATTTTTACTGATAGACAGTACGCTTTTTCTACTGTACATGTTTTTGCGCAACAGTGGAAAAACCAGGGAATGATAATCTACTGGCAAACCTGTAAATCATGCACAGTTTATTTTAGATCTTTTTAGAATCTATTCAGTTACCTCAGAAAGTAGCCATTTGTAAATGCACAGCTCACACCAATTAACAAGATAGGATTTCAAAAGGTAATGTGAGAGCTGATACAGCTGCAAAACAAGCAGCCACAGAAGTATTTCTTTTAAATGAGGAATTACAACCCTCTGAGTTTTTAGATTTAGATATGTTAAAAACAATGCAGACACTCACTACGCAAGCTGAAAAACAATGATGGATGAAATGAGGAGCAATCCTCGAAAAGGGGCTGTACAGCTCTAGAGAAGGAAAACCGATACTACCCTCTGATTTGTTTTGATATGCAGCTTTGTTGAGCCATGGGCAGTGCCATGTCTCAACAGGGGGGATGGTACAGCTGGTGAACCAGGTGTTCACAACGTATGGATTTACAAACTACTCTAAAAAATTTTGTTTGATGTGTCAAATCTGTAAAAAACATCATGCACAGGGGGCGATAAAGCCCAAGCAAGGGAGTTTCCCTACACCACCATATCCGTTTCACACTATCTGTATGGATTTCATAGAATTGAACAAATGTGAAAATAAGAAATATTGTCTTGTCATTCTAGATATGTTTTCCAGATGGGTG
This sequence comes from Protopterus annectens, assembly GCF_019279795.1. Taxonomy (NCBI): domain Eukaryota; kingdom Metazoa; phylum Chordata; order Ceratodontiformes; family Protopteridae; genus Protopterus; species Protopterus annectens. The sequence goes on along the minus strand of NC_056725.1, from coordinate 1,162,528,154 downwards.
GAAGCCTTTCCAACCAAAAATCCAGATGCAGCTACGGTGGCAAAAGTACTTGTCAAGGAAATCATTCCTAGGTTTGGTATTCCGGAAAGGATCTACAGTGACAATGGTACACACTTTGTAAATCAAACCATACAGCAGCTGAGTAAGCATTTTGGTATTTCTTTAAAAAATCATTGTGCATACCATCCACAATCTGCAGGGCTAGTTGAAAGGCATAATGGTATACTTAAAAACAAATTGAGAAAATTAATAGCTGAGACAGGAAAAAACTGGTTATACTGTTTACCCCTGGCACTGTTGAGCATGAGAACTGTCCCTACAGCAAAAGGATTGACTCCTTTTGAAAAATTATTTGGAAGGGCTTATTATACACCCCAGTGGAAACTTCTCATGTCATCAGACCAGGAAGCTGATTTCACACTAGCTGAATATATGAAAAAGTTGTTGAGTTCTAAACATCTGTTGCAGTCAAATTCTGTTTCAGATAGAAAACAAACTGAGACATCAAAAGTGGCAGTGACGCACGGAGATTGGGTGTGGATCAAAAATATCAAGAGGAAGAATTGGTCATCACCAAGGTGGGAAGGTCCCTACCAGGTGCTTCTTTCAACACCTACTGCAGTCAAGATAGCAGAATGAGCTTCGTGATTACACCAGATGCACTGCAAGCTGGTTAAGAACTTTGAGTTGGACAAAAATCTTACCTCTCCATCGGGGCCCTCAGCACAAAGTCTGGCTACAAAGAGAGGGTCAGATCAATAGGACTGATCCGTTTCAACCCCAGTGAAGAAACCATCGGTGCTGAAGGTCCTATTAGGGCAGAGAGTAAGAACACATGTCCAAGATGATGGAATTCAGTAAGATCCAAATACACCTACTTGAAAGAGTCGGAGAAAACAGAAATGCAGAACAACCGTTTCCTCAAAAGTATTGCATAATCATCCTGTTGACTGTACTAGTGACAATAATCTTTTTGTTGTGGCCATTCCATTCCCAGCCACACAAACTGAACTAAACAAGCGTGCAGAGTGGCACGCAGAGTGGCACCCGAACTTTAACACTTACCAGGCAATCAAATATGTGTATGCTGAGACCTTCAATGTTTCGAATTGCTGGATTTGCACAGCTTTGCCAACAGCATATGGGGGGTTGCTGTTAACTTCAGTTCCCCTAAGAGCCAACAAGACCTGGGAAAACTTAATTTATGATACATCAGATGTCACATCACAAGATAAAGTAGCATTGCACTTGTCTGTTCAACAGAAGGGAACTGTGTGTTTTTACAAGAATGATACAGTTCAGGTGGGTTGGAGCAATTGCAATGTGACTGTTCCCTATAGATGCTACACTAAACCTGATAACATCGGATCCTATTGCAAAACAAGCTATGATTCATTTGTTGAACTGATGCATAGGACAATTGGTGAAGTAAAACATAATGCTGACCTCTATAGACAACTGTCTATAATTGACAAAAAAATGTTTCATGCAGAGCCAGGGTATAGTAAAGTTACTACCAAAGTAGCAGATTGTTACTTTGTGTGTGGTAGGAAAGCATACAAATGGTTACCTGAGAATTGGTCCGGCAGTTGTTTTTTGGGGTACCTGGTGCCGGCCATACGACACATAGCAGTTTTACCTCAAGGGAAAATTCGGAATGTTCGAGAAATCAAGAAGCCTGTCAATCCAGTGGGGCAAATCAATGTGTGCTGGAAAAACCATCATGTTGTGGGCTTAGGGAAAAATGGACTGTCACATATGGATTTGAGTGATACTGTTATCTCGTGGGCAGGTATACTGCCAGCATATGGAGCAACAAAATCAATCTGGGAACTGAGAAAATTGTCTAAGCTTCTTGAAATAATGAGCAATGCAACCTTTTCTGCCCTAGAATTGGTGACTGATGAACTGACTGCCATGAGAACAGTGGTGCTTCAAAATCGCATGGCTCTTGACTTTACCCTAGCGGCGAGAGGAGGTACATGCGCTTTAATCCAGGAGGAGTGCTGTTCGTATATTCCTGACCACAAACATGAGATAGACAACCATCTTGAGGTAATTCAGCAGGTGTCAGCCATGACCAAACCAGGACCAAATCCATTGACGGACTTTTTCCAGAAACTGTTTGGGGGGTAGAGCAGTATCCTGATGAACATTCTGATTGCCATCTGTGTAGGAATAATCCTACTGGTGGTATGTGTGTGCTGCTGCATCCCCTGCATAAAAAGACTGATTAAAGCCTTTATAGACATTTCAGTTTCAGAAACCTTATACCAAGGTGCTGAACTTGAAGAATTGCTGAAAAACTGAAAATGCTTTCATAAGTTTAAACTGAATGACTCTCTTAACTGCAAATCCTGAGTAGGAAGTGGTTAGGGGAATTAAAAAAAAACTGTTTATGCTTATCTTGAAAGTAGAATAAAAGTATTAAAAGGGGGGAAATGTTAGAAAAATATATAATAGTAATATCGAGATTTAAAAGGGTTAATACATTTATTCTGTTCCCACTGCATGAATCTGCACAGCTATTAATAACTTAGCAAGAAGCATTTCATTTCTGCTAATGTCATGAAAATAACAACAGACACTTAATTTCTGCTAATGCCATGAAACTTAACAAAGAGATATTCATTTCTGCTTATGCTATGAGAAAGTATGCAGCTGCTAGAAGCTTTGATAAAGAAAACAACAGATGCTTGGAAGTATAAACCATAGTCAGCAAAGGATTACTTATACCAAAGCAAGAAATGTACCTTGAATCTAGACAAAATGTAACACATGTATTAGAACAGTACAACTGAAGAATTGAAATGTTAAAATGGGTTAAAATAAGCCCAAGGCCAGGTTGTTTTTCTCAAAATGTTTTGCAAGCTAGCAAATAATCTAACCTAGTCAGCAATAAGTCTAGTAACATTTTCTGTAGAACATACAGAAAGCTGTGTCTAACTATGTCAGCAATAGAATAGTAACATTTTCTGTGTGACAGGAAGAGAACTGTATAAGAATAACATACTAATCACCAGTAATTCAGACAAACCATGTGCCTACATGCTTTGTCTCCTTGCTGCAAGTAATAAAGGGTGCCTTGCTTGAACCTAACGTGAATTGGTCTTTGAAGTTTTTTCCTTTGACAGGGACTAACTGGTTAACTAAGAACAAATAAAAATAAAATAAAAATTCCACACACAGTTGTTTGCCATTCCCATGTAGAATGAGTTTACTTGGGGCATAAGGTGAACTTTTTTATCCTACCATGATGTCACGCTGACAAGTAGGGCACCAAAGAGCTGACTAATATACTCTTAACAGAGAGGCATTTGCTTTGGAACAGTGGTGTATATTTGAATGGCAAGCACTGAGGATATTATTTTGTACATTTTGGATATGTTTAATAGTACAAGAAGGCATGTTTATGTATAGGGCATATCCACTATACAAATCTTCATTAGGGCAAGTCATTTGATATATAAATATATGAAGCCGAGTTTGATAATAAGCAAATGCATAGAACAAATGGTGATTTTTTTTTCCTTTTCTCAAGCTTTGATATTTTTTGTAAGACACTCATATTTTTCAACAGGCTCACAATGAATATACCCTGCTGGAACTCAAGAGTGACCAATGGGGAGGTTGTTATCTTATAAAAAATATTTTTTACATATAATTTGTGAAAGATTGCAAGTGGTATTTGAATGAATAATCTAAGCAGTATATATGTAAAGTATGTTTCATTCTTAAAAACAAATTTAACTCCAGCTTAACAATAGCTAGCTAGGGTCCTTAGATGTTGGTTCCAGGCAGCAATGCTAACACTAGCTCAGTATACTGAGAAGACATATAGCAAAGTATATAGTACAACATAATTGGCTCCTGCTAGTACAATGCTAGGCTGAAAAGTAAAATGGAATGTAAGCTCTGAAATACATGCATGCCATTTTAAGTCTTAAAGCAATAAATGAGAACACATTTTAGGTTTGACACTATATACTTATTAAGTGTATGTAGTAAAATGGTTTCTTGTACACAAACACTTGACAGTAACATAAGGACATGCAGTTTTGGCTTGCATAAATTGTTGTACATTTCACTTAGAAGCTTTTGGCCTAACAAAGTATGACAGCACAGCCAAGATCTGAGCTTTTATCCACAGAACTCAAAGGAGGCTTATAGGTTTGTTACATGATGCACTATATGGGCTGTAGAATCTGAACTTTTCATGACCACACCTTAAAAACAACAAAGAAAAATTCTAGTTCATGAGCAAAAGGCATTTTTGCATAAAGTAAAATGAGCAAAAGAAAAATGGACATGATCTGTAAAATGACAAATTTCACATTTGTAGTGCATACATAAATGTATGATCAAACCTTGAACCGTCCCAGTGCTAGGGGTCTGTATTGGAGTCAGTTGTAATTGGTGTGCTCTGATTTAGTTTCATATTTTGTTTCAGACTTTCATACTGAAAAATATTATGACCCCATCTCAACAGCAAACTTGGAAAATACTCCACTCCTGTTTGAAAGGTAATTTCATTCTTTAATAATATTGAAAAGGATCTGGGTTTAAAACTCAGCAACTACTCTATTAATTGTTTGCTGATCTACTAGCCAGTGAATTGCAGCTAGGCAAAGCCCAGTTTCAATGAAGACTTACAGAAAAAAGCTCCATAAAAATGTAAACCTATATTAGCACTATATCGCATGGTCTGAATATGGAAGTGCAATTGTTACATGCCAGATGTGTGCATATGATATGAAGATAAAAACAAGAAAAAATTAGATGCACATTGCCTCCAAATGTGAAAAATGAAATTAGTGTAAAACAAGAGTGAATGAGACGCACTTTGCCCCCAAATGTGAAAAGCAGGATTAACTAAGATAATGGTTTCTAACACAGACTACAGAGATATGCTGCATACCTAAATCTAAATTGCAGAACTGAAGTATCCATAATTACAGGACCCACAATTATGAAAAATTAAGTGTGACTGGCAAAACATTGCAGTAAATCTTGAAACTCACTGTAATGTCACTAAAGCAAGCACCCCTGGCCTTGAAGTATGTGCTTCCATATCCCTTCTACTTAACCCCCAAGATGGCTGTACCTCAGAGTAAGGGGAGTACTTGGAGGTGCGGTAAGAGTCTTAGATGTATGTATTCCTCCTATTCACACTTCCAGTATCACTGTTCCAAGGATCATAGTTACACTCCTCAGGCTTCCAGCTATAACATGACTGGTGGCAGCAAAAATCTACACATTGTGAAGAGAAAAGCCTATACAAACATTAGTCTGAATTTAGCAAGGGAAAGACTGGTGTCAGACTTTCAGATATTAGGGCAAAGAAATTATATGTATTCAAGGGTATAATTGGTATGGTAATCGAGAAAAGTTGGGTTTATTTGCAGACAATATTAGTTTGTACTTGATAAAACCAGAAAAGGACATCAAAGTGATGTGGAACATTCTGAGACTGTTTCAATTTTGGGGGGAAGATAAAAATTAATGAAGATAAAACAAAGGCTATAGCTGTAAACTATTTACCCACATGCAAATTGGTTCAGCAATACTCATTTATGGGAGGAAGATAAAATGAAGTACTTAGGATATGGGTTAAAAAGGATTCTGTTATGGCAGGTAAGGATATGTGAGAAGAGCCTAAACAAAAGATAATACAAAAACTAAGAAACTTGAAGCTTGTGTTTATGGGTATGGATTGCAAGATAGAAACACTGAAAATGTTTTAATCCCTTTAGTTTTATATAAAGATCAGGCATATTTTTATCAACCAGAGAAGAAGTTGTGGACAATAACTAATAAAGAGTTGAAGGATTTTATCTGTGAAGGGAAGAGGGGAAGAGTTAAGTGGGATAAGTCGATCCTTCCAATAGAACAAGGTGATTTAGGATTACCTGATTTGAAAGGGTATTTTTGTAGCTATACAGTTAAGGCCCATATACATAACACAAGTAGAAAGCTATAATTCAAAGTGTTAAGGGATGATAATGAAGTAGGGAGGAAATTCAACAAATAATAAGAAAGTAAAATTATGGATGCAGATCCTTAAGTGGAATAACGACCATACTGAATATTATATTCATAAAGTAACAGAAAATATTCTAAGAACTAAGCCAACACGGGAATGGAGAAAGGAAATTCTGCCATTAAGGATGACTGCAATTAGGATATAGACAAGAGGCAAGAGGAGGCTAGAGTTTGCTAGAGAAAACTGGCAAAGGAACCAATGTATTGGGAGCAAACAATGAGAAAGGGAAAGGTAATAGAAAGGGAAGAGGCTAAGAAGATATTTGGACTGCAGGCTAGAAACTGCCTTCCTTACCAGGGATTGATATACGAGTACAGGAAAAGAGAAAGGGATGTTAATCCTAAGTGAAATACTTGCTGTGGTAGAGTTTTAGTTGAATCTTGAACAAAAGCTACTATTAAAAAAGGATAATTATTAGGGTATGTAAAATATTGCATGATAACTGTAGGAATCAATCGGAGGAGGTTAGAAAAGTTTGGGAAGAGAGATTGGATAAACAATTCACAAGGAAACAATGTGAGGACATATGTATACCTCCCAAATTTGCAACAAAGTCTGAAAGATTTAGAATATTTTCTTGGAAGTATTTGCATAGGTATTTTTTATAACCCAAGCAGACTCCAAAAAAAATTTTCCTTAGGCAGATGGCAAATAAATGTTGGAGGTGTGATGGGAAAAATAAGTACCTGGGAACATATGTTTTAGGACTGTAATGAGTTGGCAGATTTTAAAAATTAAACTTGGAACAAATTGTTCACTGAAAGCTGGAAATACAGGCCCAAGAATTGTACTTAAAGGAAGATTCCCTTAAATCCTTTTAAAATCACTGCTCGTAAATTTAAAATCAAATCCTTTTATTTGTACATAAAATGATGAGTGCTTTCATCCTTTTATATAAAAGACTTAGTCAGACAAACAATCATATTACACTCATGCTTAAAAAGTATTTTAGACCAATAAAATTCACTTAATATAATAACCATGTGATTTTCAAGCTAATACATTAATGGACTAGAAATGATATCTGTGAAAACTAAATTTTAACGTAATGTTTCAACAAGAGGATGAGGCTCTGAATACACTAAATGCTTCTAGCAAATACACTCCCCCCTTATATCCAGCCGTTCACCTCTATGAGAAGATGTGTGAACTGAACTTCAAGACAGAATTTGAATTTAATGCCTGAAGTTCCAAATTTCAGCAATCTCACAAAAGAAGAGACTGCCAGCCTACACAAACTCATGAGTAATTTCAGAGATTCATATTATAAAACCAGACAAGGGGGAGGAGTTGTGATAATGGATAAGAGAGATTATTCCAACAGGATGAAGCAACTTTTTACTGATGAGACTTACTGTGAAACTTCCATTAATGAATTAAATGGGGCATTTCAACTGCAATACAAAACGCATGGTATACTGTGCACTTTGTTCAGCATGTACATGCTTTTACATTGATAAGACAGAGATAAGACTCAGGGAGACAGTCTATAAACATATTTATGATATCAAAAAACAGAAAAATACAAGTGTATTGTTTAAACGTACAGCAAAACCCCACCCATTGCAGTGAATGAAAGAGGGGGACCTTAGACATTAACCCTTGAAAAGCATGAACTTTATTGGCAATTTTATTTGAATACTGATCTCTAGTCAGGTTTAAATGAAAATGTATATCAATAGCTTGTTCATTAAAACTAAGGGCTCAGCAGAAATAATAAATGTTTTTAAGTTGGTTTTATTGAGGAACAACATTCAGTGTTACGTTTGAATTTATATTTGCAAAAGCTAGTTTTTATGGGTTAGTGATGGGCTGGGTGCTGTGGTTCGGCATCTGAAGCCTGGTTGCCTACCCTAGCTGGGAGATGAATCTTGCACCTTTTGCTTGTGGGGTGGATGCTTTGACTATTAAGCTAATCTCACGTGAGTGTGTTACTTACATTTTGTAAACTGCTATGATCTAAAAGTGTTTCATGAATTGGGTGGAGCTTGTTGAGAGGCTTGAAAATCACATGGTTATATTAAGTGAATTTTATTGGTCTAAAATATTTTTTAAGCATGAGTGTAATCTGATTGTATGTCTGATGAAGTCTTTTATATAAAAAAATGAAGGCACTCAGCATTTTATGTATAAATAAAAGGAGTTAATTTTAAATTTAAGAGCAGTGATTTTAAAAGGATTTATGGGAATCTTCCTTTAAGTACAATTCTGGTACCTGTATTTCCAGCTTTCAGTGAGCTGTTTGTTCCAAGTTTGTTTTTGGTGTTTTGAATCGTAATTAGATTTTAAAAATTCCCTACAGCATACTCTGTCAGAACTACTGAGTGAGCAAAAGGGTGTAACTAAGGAAATTATTTTTTGAGCTGGGATACAGGATCTGAACTGCCTAGACATAATAAAGCCTTGTTAAGTTTAATTCTGCTGGCACTTACTGGAAAATGGAAATCAAAGTCTAAACCAACTGTATCTGAAGTAATGAATATTATAACAAAGATAAAAAACTGGAAGAGGGATCTTTAGAAAAGGGTAGGAGCAAATTACATAAAACAAAAATGGAAATTGTGATAACAATACATGTAAAATGATATTTTGGAGGCGGAATAAAGTTGAAGGGAAGGCAGGAATTCAGCAATTTATATAATGCTGGATTGATGATAATTGTATAAAAGAATGCATGAGATGTATAATGTTTATAACTGTGAACATGTTAGCATGCTAACATGTTTTGTTTTCTTTTACATAAATGTATGATTGACATGTCTTAAATGATAGTTCAATAAACGTGTTTAAAGAAATTATATGAATTCAATCACTATAACAGACAAGGAAGTCTGATGAAATGGACAGAGAATGTGAGGTTATAAATGAGAAAGAATCATGGAATAAAAGAGTGGAATGTGAGCAAACACAGTAATAACTCTTAAGTAGAAGAGGACCAGACAGCATTTAATTTGAATGGAATTAATGTATGAACAGAAAATATACTAGAAGTCGATTAACAAGCAGAGAAGACAGTAAATGATTAATTTAAATGTATGATAGAAGGGATCAGCTCATAACGTGGATGATGAGGAGGAAGTGGTGTAGTCTGTTTACATACCTAGTAATGACCCAGTTGTACCTTTAAGACTATGTGTCTATATGTATATGTGTCTATGTGTATATGTGTCTATGTGTCTATGTGTATATGTGTACATGTGTACATGTGTACATGTGTCTATGTGTCTATGTGTATATGTGTATATGTGTATATGCGTATATGTCAAGTGACTTTCTCAAAAAAAATATTGCTTTCATGCTGTTCTAAGTTTTTGGGACTTTGACGCTGTTTTCTTCAGGGTGCAATTTCTTCTTTCTCAGGGGTATTCTTACTGTTAGTAATCATATAGGTTCATAGGTTTATCTATGTGTACTAGGTTAATGACCACTGGGGCTTTTGTAAGCACAGCCATGCATCCCAAATTTCTGACCAGTTCAGGTACCCTTGATAATGTAAGCACGGGTTTGGGAAATGAAACATTTATAAGTAGGGACCAGAGAGATGGACCATTTACAGGCTGCCTGTGTCCATTACAGACATAGGTGCCAAACCAGGGGTCACTTTTTAGATCCCCATCATATTGTACAAGTTACATTTGAAAAGTGATTGGGAAGAATTCTGCTGCACATGGGTGGGAAAAACCTATTCCAGTGAAGGGATAGTCTCTGGAATACATACCTGTGACTCCAGCAGGTCCTACTTATATCACAGGCAAGGTTTAGATCATTAGAAAGGGTAATTCTGATTCTTGTTTTGCAGATATGTGAGAGGTCCATCAGAGTGAGGTCTGAAGATGCCTTGTATGCCAGGCATAGATCTCCCCTCAGCAGCCTGTAGAAGACAGACTGCATGGATAGGGCTTTGAAACACTCTGCATAGGACATTTTATGTATGCCCTGTATTCTTTAACTGAAGAACCTCTGTGGAATGTGTCTAGTTAGGTGAATGCAAAAGGGGACATTGTACTCGATGACAGGTCTGATGAGTGCCGAATACAGTGGAACACTGACCTACTTGGATAAAGATACCATACCATTGTATGTAAGCTGTGCAACACAAAATGATTTCCTCACTACTACCAACATGTGATCATCAAAGGTTAAATTATTGTCTTGTGTCCCCAAGTCCCTGACTACTGGGTCAGCTCTTAGGGGTGGTTGTCAATATGATAGTTATCAGGGATGGATGACTTCACAAATTATACTATTATACATCTCTTGGCATTTAGTTTTAGTCCTTGGCTCTGACACCAGTTATTTGTCTTTCTCTGCCGTTGTTGCAGAATGATAGTTTTTGTGGAGGATTCTATGAATGCTCCTAATTTGCAATCTTCGGCAAATCTGATCAGCTAGGGAACCCTGATATTGGCCTCTACTTCAGAGAAGACATGGCAAAAAGGAGCAGTCTGATAACCAGTATGCAACAGCAATTAAGTTAATTTTTTGATTTTTTTTTTTAATATAACTTAATTTATTAGTGTATTATTTTTATTTGTATCCATTGACCAGAATCCAGCACTGATCTTACTGGACAGCCTTTCAGGCTTAAAATGGGAATACATGAAATTACCAGTCATTTCCAAAATAACACACAGTAGCCACAGCATAACGGTATCACTACCAGACACAGCACGCATTTTTAAAGTATTACAATTACATTCAAAATAGTCAGAGCATATCTGTAACATTGTCAGGCAGACTAAACACTTGTAAACAGTTACAATATAATACATACAGATCTTGTTCTAAGAAGGGGGATTGTGGGGTAGATTTATGTGAATCCTTTGTTAGGGAAGCACTACATTTTGCTTGTTCGAATAAGAAAAACTAGTTCTGAGTGAAATTTAGGAAAGGGTATAATAGATTTCTTTATCTTGAGGGATGATAGCTCAGATTCTTGGGACAGGAATGGAAAAGGTATGATCAGTGAAGTATAGTTTGGAATGAAGCGTGGAAGTAAGTCCTATTTGGGGGGGGGGGCTAACGTTGTAGGAGATGGTTTGTTGTGTAGTCTACTTACCAGCAAGAGGAAGATGTCAAGGTTCATAAATGTGAAGGCACAGGTACAGTTGTTTTAAGATCTGGTAGCCATTTGGCTTTATCAAAAATAAAGCAGTGTTGTTCTATTACAGGGAGATATTGTTGCAAATGCTTTAGGGTTTTGTGTTATTTTCTTGATATAGCTGCCACAATGCGGACACCATATTCCAGCTAAGAGAAAAGTACCCTTCTACCAGTGGTAACCATCCTTTAGAGGAAAGGAAGTGAGATTTTACTGGACCTGTTTTGTATATCCCTTTAAAGGTTGATGAGATTGGGCTAAAGCCAGAGACTGAATATTTATAATAATGAGCTGGTGCTTCCTGATTAGAGTAAAGTAGATAATGGCCCAGTTCCTGGGTGCATTGAACAGCCTTTGCTGGTTGCAAAGAGCACACCTTTGGCTTTATTTCTCTTTAGACTTAGTAGGGGTATTTCCAGCTAATGACGATTGATTTTCACATCCTCACATTTCTGATATAGACACAAGTCATGGTATGGTATTTTTGCATAAAAAAATCAGTTGTCATATTTTGCATCTTGATCTGCACACAAGTATTTCATTTCTTCATTTTTCACTCAGATGTCCACAGAACCCTATCTGTCTTCACTGCTACAGCTCTCATTTTAGTCAGGATGCCTTCAGTGTTACTATCAGTATCTCTGACCGGAATGAAAACTTGTCAAACAACTAGAAACTCTTGTCACTGAATGGAACTACATAGAAGCCAGAGAAGGACCAGTATATGTTTACAATGTTCCTCCTTGTGACTGGTAAGAAAGCAGTAAAGATATTTAACACCTTTAGTCTCAAACAGGAGGAAAAATACAAGTTAGTAATAGTGAGAGAATTATTCCTGGCATATTGTGAGTCAAACATTTTCTATATACACATAACAGGTCTGTTTTTCAGTAGAAATTGAGAAGTTCAGGAGTCGATAGTTGCTCATTTGACTAAGATAACCGATAGAGTTAACCACTGTGAGTTTGGAGACTTGCTTGATAAGAGATAGAATTGTTTATGGTATCAAAAAGGATCAAGTCATGTGTGTTATTAAAAGACCCAGGCTTAAAACTAGATAAAGCACTAGACATGTGTAAAGAGAGTGAATTTTCAAGTTTTCAGTCTGGGGAAATAGAAGTATACAAATTAATGAAATTTCTGGATTTTGTAAACACAATCTCCCTGGACCAGCCAGTCAATACACCAACCAGGGGTACAACCATACTGGATCTAGTCTTCACTAATATATGAGAGTGCTGCACACCCCCTACTGTAATGTCCTCCCTGGTAAGGTCATACCACAAAAATGGTCTTTTTTGAAGTAAAAATAAAACCTGGACCCCCAGCTAAACCTGGAAAATTCAGAAACTATTCTAAGGCTAACCTCCTGCTATTAAGTGATAACCTGGCAAAATTTCAAGCACCCATAAACTCTATGAACACTGCTGCCTATGCAGAACCATTCACAGAAACCCTATACAATCATGTTAATAACTGCATAGAGGCAGCTATAACCACCAGGAAGAAGTATAGAACTAACTCAAAAAACAAGTCACCCTGGTGAAATCACAAAATCAATAAACTGTATAACAGAAGGAAAAAAAACATGGTAAAAATTAGGATGTGCAGCACCCAGCAGGATAAAAGCATTCTCATCAAACCAAACAAACAACTCAGAGGACAAATAAAGTCTACCAAAGAAAAATTTGAGGTAGGTTTGGCCTGCCAGGCCAAGGACCACAAAGCATTCTTAGCTATGTCCGCAACCTCAAAGGCAATACAGAATTCCATGCAGAACTCATTGTAAATGGAGCCACCTATACTGAACCAGAAGATATAGCAAACCTATTGGCTGATAAATTCAGCGCTAACTTTACCCCTCTCTCCCCCTCAACCTTCCCTCAGGAAATAACATCAGATATAACTACCCCTACTATCACTAGGGAACAGGTCCTTAATGCTCCCTCTATGACCAAGAACACTGCATCAATGGGCCCAGGCAATATCTCAGGATGCCTTTTAAATAGCATGAAACATGACCTATCAGGGCCTCTGGAATTACTATTTAACTGTAGCCTCCAAACACACTTCATGCTTCATGAATAGAGAACAGCAACAGTCATCCCTCTCCGCCATCTAGACACCCTGGAAACTACCAACCTATAAGCCTCACTAGTCTTATATGTAAAGCCTTGGAAAGAATTATCATGGAAATGATCAATAGGGATATAGTAAACCTCCAGACACTGGACCCAACCCAGTTTGGTTTTGTCAAGGGCAGATCATACCTACTCAACCTGGTGGACTTCTTTGAGATGGTCACCAAAGCAATGGATGACAGCAAATGATTCACACTGCCTACCTTGACCTGGCCAAGGCATTTGACACAATACCCCACTCAAGCATTGTTGACAAATTTAACAAGTTAGGTACAAACTCATATGTCACCCAGTGGATAGCCAACTGGATCATAGACAGGACCCAGGAAGTTAGGACTGGGCAGTCCACCTCTACAAAGAGGCCAATCACAAGTGGAGTCCCCAAGGGATAAGTCCTTGGACCACTCCTTTTTGGCATTTACTTCTCTGAAGTCAAGGCCAATGTCAGTGGTCACTGGTGGACTAAATTTGCAGATGATTTCAAATTAGGAGCTGTCACTGAATCCCATACTGACACAAATTTATTTATTTTATTTTTATTTTACATTTGTTTACTGGAAGAGTCCGACTGGGCTTAAATCCCAATTTCAGAAGAGGCCCAGAGAGAAAAACTCCTCAAAGAATAGTACAGTAATTACAATGCACATGTTGATGGAGTATAGTACAGAGACAAGTAAGTTAATACAGTTTGTAGCATATTAATATAGTATAAGGAACACACTATCTTAGAATACACAATAGAGTTGTAAGGAACATTTTGATCTGTCATATGGTTACATTCATCACTGCCTAATACAGTGAACACATATTAATTAAGTAGGAGCATAGGAAGGAATTGTAAGCTTTCATAGAAGGTTAAAGTAAGGTATGATACATTAAGTGAGTCTACCCAGGGTCAAATGTTCTCCAGGAGGGGCTGACACAGACAAACAACTGGTATCAGAGCTATGAACTAAAACTAATTGCCAAGAAATACTTAATAGTATCCTTTGGGAAGTCATCCATCCCTGGTAACTATCCTATTGACAACATACCCCTTAAAGATGACCCAGTAGTCAGGGACTTAGGGACATACACAGATAATAATCTAGCCTTTGACCATCAAGTGTCTACAGCAGTCAGGAAATCATTCTATGTTGTGCAACTTATAAAGAAAGGTATGACATCTAAGTCCAAGGAAGTCATTGTTTCACTGCATTTGGCATTCATCAGACCTATCATTGCATACAACACCGCCTTTGGTATGTACCTAACCAGGCATATCCAACAATTGGAACATCCACAGAGGGTCCCACTAAAAGAATACAGGGCGCAAGTAAAATGACCTATGCAGACTGCCTCAAGGCCCTGTTGCTGTATTTTGTTTCCTACAGGCTTTTGATGGGAGATATATGCCTGGTATACAGGGCATTTTCAGACCCCACTCTAATGGAACTCCTGCATATCCACAAAACAAACATCAGAATTAGCTATTCTAAAGACTTAAACCTTGTCTGGATATAAATAGGACCTACTGGAGAGACAAGTATGTATCCCAGAGACTACTCCACCTATGGAACAGGCTTCCCATCCATGTGAAGGAGAGTTCCTCCCTCATCCAATTCAAGTGCAACTTGGAAAATTGGATAAGGAACAGGAAATTCATCCCTGGAATGGCACCTATATCTCTAATGGACAAAGGCAACCTGTAAATGGTTCATCTCCGAGGCCCATGCTTGTAAATTGTTCATCTCCCAAATGTCTGCTTACACTTATCAAGGGTGTCAGAACTTGTCAAGATTTGGGATGATTGGCTAGACTTAAAAAGGCCCTTTTGGCCATTAGCCTAGTAAACACATATGAACCTATGAAATAAAGCTTCACAAGAATAAAACCCGTATGAATGATATTGTTGCCAGCTGCATGTTTTCCAGAATGGTGCCTGAAAATAAACAAGCAGTCGACATTATACCCAGTGCAGGCAATGTGGCTGTAGGCATGAAAAAGCCCATGGTAGAACCTTTAATCATATCTGTAGGCTGTATGGAAGTAACATATAAATGTATAAAGGGAAAAATTAAATGTGTGTATTAAGATTTATGTGTTGAGGTGATAAATTACAATAAAATGGAAATGTTTATAGGCATAGATGAAATACATGCTAGTCTTCAAGCATCAAAGATGTTTTAAATTGTTTTTGGTCTGAAAAATTTGTGGCAGAGATGAAAATAATGCACCTAAACTAGATACAGATGTTGAATGCAATCTTTTGTCATAAAGAACTTTAAATCACTGAGATTGCCTGATGCTACATATAAATCCCTGTGCACTGTTCTAATACATGCAGACCACAAAGTAAAGTTATTGGCCCAGATTCCAGAAGTCTTCCTCTCAGTAACTTACTCCAGTGTAAGGCCTATCTATAAAGCAGACATATACTGGAGAAAGTTACTTGCACTAAGAACAAGTCTTTTAGAATAATGCCATCTGAGTCAAATTTTGCTGAATTATAAGAACTCTTTCAATGTATTTTATGGAATTGCTACATCATTTTATTTTTTTTTTACTGTTTTACTGTTTGTGACTGCTTCATTCTCTGCACTTGATCTGCTGAATCTAGACTGTTATTGATACACTTGAGCTCTAAACCAACCATCTTACATTAAGAAGGGCTCCCCTGCACCCTTGTGGCAGAAAAGTCTGGATTGAACGTTGCCTGAATTGGGGATTGCTGGAGGAAGGTTCATTGTGTGCTTTCCTATTCGTAGATTAGCTTAAGTGTTTTAATTTTACCTGTATTTCAGGCTCCCATTTGCAAGTTGCAGGGCACTGTTCAACAGGGGTTAGCAGTGCCATGCATAGATGCAAACACCTTGAAACTCACTTTTCCCTAGACATATGTCAGTGGAACCCTCCTAAGCTTCCCTACTGCACTGCAGGTGCACAGAGCAGCATTGCCATACTTATCATCCATAGCCTTCAAAAGAGCAAGTACCTTTGTTAGTCCTAGCAGAAAAACTGGTCAAACTAGCCCATTCCCTAATAGTACATATGGTAAAAACCTGCTATAATGGACAGGCAGTTTCCCATCATTTCACTGCCCAGCCTGATTGACACTGGCATCCTGAAGCAATGTAGTAATTGCCTCATGTATACTGACAACCAAATACCCTATGTGACAGATGTAATTACACTATGAAATTGGAATCAGTTCTCTCACATAATAAAATTGACATCAAACAGGTTGTCAGGACACACACTTCACCTCTCACACAAAATGAGGTTATGAAAGATAAACACTCACAAAATAGTAGAAAACCACAGAAAAACCAACCAGCAGAATGGGAGCAATCCAAAGGACACCAAGTTTATTGAAGTTAAGCATTTTCCTCTCTATTACAGAAAGTGTTTTAAAACACTAAACAACTATGGCCCTCTTTTGATGGTGCAGGTGCCAGCTCCCATAATCCAAATAGGAATATGAGGGCCGTAGTTAAAGGCCAGTTGGTGCGGGCTACCAGAATGGTGAGTTCTGATGTGGATTTTTTGGTAGAATTAGATTTTATTACACATATGTTTAAACAAAGGGGATATCTTGACTGTCTTTTGGATGACCTTGCTCATGAGGTAACCCACAAACGTAAACAAGGTTTTTATAGACCCATATTGGGCCACAGATTTGTGAGTACTAATAGATCTAGTAATGATAAAGTTTTTTACAACTCAGCCTTCATTTTGGCATACAATGGCATGGCCAACAGTATTATTGATGTGGTAAATGCCAATTGGGAGATTCTTCAATTTGATGCTAATGTTGGGTTGAAAGTTGGGTTGAAAGTTGAAAGTTGGTAAAATCCCGAGACATGTTTTTAGGAGGGCCAAATCTATAAAGGGCCAAATCTATAAAGAACATTTTGGAAAGTATTAGACATGAAGGCAGAATCAATAGAAAAGTAGGTAATTTTAAATTGCTCTTTTTGTCCATTTATAATGGAAACTGAAGGTCAAATTGGGGTTAATCGGAAGACTGTCAATATTAGATGCCACTACAATTGTAATAGTAAAAATGTTGTGTATATGGCTAAATGTGGAAACTGTTCTAGTTTCTACATTGGGAAAACCTGTAGAAATTTTAAATTAAGAATAAGTGAACATCTGGGTGACATCAGACATTGTAGGGTTACTAGTGCTTTGCATAGACATATCAATGAAAATCCAACACATGATTTTAATTTTTTGGTTTTACAGCAGTTAGTGCTGGATGAACAGGGATGCATTACAGATGTGCATTTGGATATGATGGAATTGAGATGGCAGTTGTTTTTAAATGCCTCTTGTTACCCAGGTATCAATGAAACTATAAGCATTGCTAGTGTTTTAAAACTTGATCAAATTTTAGGTTAGTAAAGTTAACATGGATTTTATTTAATAATTTAACATATTATAATATTTTATGATAACATTTATTTAGTTTTGTTATTTGCTATATGCAATATTTTTACTGCTGTAATTTGATGTGTATATATTGCTTTAAAATTTTTGGCACAATTTTGAATGGTTAATTGAGGGGTGGGTATATATTTGGCTGGGTTTTTGTGCAATATTGTTCTGAGGAAGTCTCTGTAATAGAGAGGAAAGCACTTAACTTCAATAAACTTGGTGTCCTTTGGATTGCTCACATTCTGCTGGTTGGTTCTTCTGTCATGAAAGATAAACCCACATACTTGGAGGTACTCACTAGAAACCTACCAAAAGATCAGAGACCTCCCAAATGTAAACCATTTACACACACTGCTATGCAAACAGAAACCACTACATATAATAACACATACAGTGGTGTCTCAGCAAATAAGCCCCTAAGGCAAAACATCTCAAATCCTAATGTCTTGGTCATAGGCGGCTACCTAGTGAGACAAACAGATGTCCCCCTCACCAGGCTGGACAAGGAAAAGGTCACAGCCAGCTGCCTACCAGATGCCCGGATCCATTAAATCACACATGCACTCAAGCGGCTCAACAACAAGTGCTGTTATGACTCTGTCATAGTCCATGTTTGGGTGAATGACATACCTCTCTGAACTATATGAATAGAGACATGACTGAACTCATAGATTATGTGTCCTAGGCAGGTATGACCCTAGCCCTAAGCAGCATTCTACCTTCACCCAGGATGATGCCACACTATAAATAAAAAACAATTGACTTCAACAATTGGCTTAGCTTGTGATGTCAGTCCAGGGGGATCCAGTATCTGTCAGCTTGGTAGACATGGTCGACAGGCCATGCTGCTTTGCCAGAGATGGTCTGCACCTGTCTTTTCTAGGTTTTTGAATACTGGCAAATGCACTTTCCTCTTTCATAGTGCCTTTTTTAGGCAATGCCAAAAGAACAACATTTAAAAAGTAACAAAATTCACTTGAGACAAACCCAAGGTTTGGCTGCTTAATGATAGGAGTCTGAACATGAAACTGTAGTCCCTGGAAGCACTCCTCACATTGGAAGATGCTGACATCTGTGCAGTAACTGAGATATAGTTCAAGGCTGTGGAGAGCACCCAGCTGTGCAAGACTAAAATGCCTTCCGCACATTCAGACCTCAAAATGAGTGTGAAAGAACCAAAGGTGGAGGTGTATCCATCTTCACTAAAGCCAAGTACACCTTGAGACTGTTTAAACAATACAACTCTCTTGAACTACTCCATGTCCAATTAAATAAAGGCAAACTACCCTGCCACATGATTGGTAGCTATAGATCGCCCACCATGAACCAAGAAAAGCACACCGCCTGCCTGGACTTACTGGAATCAGTTGCCATACAGCCTAACACCTTAGTCATGGGAGATTTCAACTATCCTTCCATTGACTGGGTAACATACATGAGCACAAACATGCTCACCCAGAGGTTCCTGGACTTTGTCAATACAAATGCTCTGGAACAGATGGTCTGCACCCCTACAAGGGGCTCAAATGTCCTAGACATAGAACTCATCAACATGACGGGTCACTGCATTCCCCCTGTCTGATGCCCTCCCTGGTAAGGTCGGACCATAAAACAGTCTCATTCAATGTAGCTATTGAACCTGTCACCACCACTGGAGAAAACAAACTAAAAAACATTTCCAAAGCAAACTGCAGTCTACTAAGCAATGGTATTAAAGGTTTTATACCCCCACAATCACAGACAACAATGACTCCTATGCAGAGGTGTACACAAATGCCCTGTATAAACACTTAAGCAACTGTATAGACTCAGCTGTGCCTGACCTTATTAAAACCAGGTCCTCCTGAAAAAAAAGCCACCCTGGTGGATCTCAAGTCTAAGCAAGTTATATAACCAAATAAAGAAACTGATGTCAAAAATAAGAGGGAACTGACTCGGCAGAGAAAGAATTTCCTCCACAGCTTGAACAAGCAAATCAGAAATCTTGTAAAGTTCTCTAAAGCTAATTGCCAAGGTAAAATAGCATACCTAGCTAAGGATAATGATAAGGCATTCTTTAACTACATCCATAATCTAAAAGGGACTGCCCAACTATGTGCCAAACTGGTAGTAGATGGTATCACTCATACTTGTTTGTCTTTTCTGGTTAGGGGTCGCCGCAGTGGAATTTTGGTCCGCTAATGATTGGTAGTAGATTTTTTTTTATGGTGCCGAGTTGCTAGCCCAACGTCAACCTTCAGTGAAGGCATGCCCATTCACGCATGTCTTTCGGAGGCCACTCGATCACTGGGAGGACATGCAGTCTCCTCACAGAAGGCACTCCAACCGAGAATCGAACAGGAGAACCTCTTGTTGTGAGGTAACAACACTACTGCTGTACCACCGCGGCTTCTGATGGTACCACTCATACTATACTAGAGGAAATGGCCAACCTGCTCGCTGACAGATTTGGCAAAAACTTCACTACCCCTTTCCCCACCAGCCATACCCCAAGCATACCTGACACCAGTCCTCTGCCTAGTATCTTTAGAGATCAGGTCATATACATGGCTTCAGTGGGAACAGATAACATCCCAGGGTGCTTATTAAGTAATCTAAAACAGGACTTAGTAGACCCACTTGGTGTTCTCTTTAACCATAGCCTGAGAACTGGCATTGTTCCAGCAGAGTGGAGAACAGAATCCCCTTGTACAAAGGGGGGCCATCAACTGACCCTGTGAACTATAGACCCATAACTTTAACCATCCTCATCTGCAAGGCCATGGAAAGAATCATTATGGAACTTATCAAGGATTTAGGTGATCTTCAAACTCTAGACTCAACCCAGTTTGGCTTTGTTATGGGTAGCTCATGCTTATTAAACATAGTAGACTTCTACGAGAAGGCCACCAAAGTCCTGGATGAAGGTAAGACAGTGCATACTGCCTATCTTGACCCAGCCAAGGTTTTTGACACCATTCCCCACTCAGGTATCATTGAGAAGCTCTCCCAGCTGGGGATTAACCCTTAGATCGCTAGATGAATAGTCAATTAGCTCACTGACAGAGCACATACTGTCAATGCTGTTGACTCCACCTCTACCAGTAGCCCCATCACCAGTGGCATACCACAGGAATCTGTGCTGGGCCCTTTACTGTTTAGAATCTATTTCTTAGATGTCCAAGCTAAAGTAGATGGACTTTGGCTTAACCAGTTCACTGATGATTGCAAACTGGGTGCAATCACTGAATCCTCCAGTGATGTTAACATATTACAGGAGGGGCTAACACAGACAAATGACTGGTGCCAATCCACAGCTTCAAACTAAACACAAAAAGTACATTATTATTATTCTCTGTGGCAAAGTGGAATTCTCTGCTAATTACAATATTGACAGCACATCCATTAAGTTCAAACTCAGTGGTGCTGGGAACACAGGTAGACAGCAATCTAAATTTCAACAACCGAGTTTCTACAGTGGTAAACAAAGCATTCTACATTGGATGGTGAAAGTTTGCTAGATCCTGTGAATCAAAAATTTAATTCTCGGATTTATAGAAAATCCACTTTTTCCAACTCCTGCCTGGAATACAGTAGTTGCCACCTATTTTACCAAAAGAGATCAGTGGTTAAAGGACAGTTGGTAAGAGCAGCGAGGATGGTAACAAATGAAGGGGATTTTATCACTGAGATTGATTTCATACTGGATATGTTTACGTAAAGGGGTTATCCTGAAACACTATTAGAAAATGTGAGTAAAGAAGTTAAACTGAAAAGAAGGAAGGGGATTTTTAAACCGGTTCTATGCCATCAGATCACCCCACCTGAATATAGGCATGAAAATGTTATAATAAATGATGGTGAACAGACAAAAAGTAAAACTGATAAAATAAACTTTTAGTTTATACAGTGCTCAATAAGGATAGTCAGGCTGTGGTAAAAATCCTGAATAAAAATTGAGGGTTTTTTTTTGCCCTTGATCAAGCTGTGTACAATAAGTTGGATACTAAGCCAGCCATCATGTTTAAAAGGGATTGTTTTTTTTCAAAAACTTATTAGAAAGTAACACATCAATGAACACGGCATTAGATTATAGTAATAGGTCTTTCGGAAACTTCAAATGTGTGATGTGTAGACAATGTCCTTATATAATTACAAGGGAGTTGAAGTTTAAACTGGTTGATTTTCAATTTATAATGCATAGACATTTTTCATATCAATCAAAAAATGTTGTGCATGTAGCAAAAAGTTTACAATGTCCTGCATTCTATATAGGAAAAACATCTAGGCGTTTAAGGGAAAGAATGTACAAACATCTTTTGAACATTAAAAATGGTAAACAAACTAATGCTTTATGTAAGCATGTCACTGAGTACAAGGAACATGAATTCAGGTTCACAGTGATACAGCAGATTGTCCCTGATGTTCAAGGTGAACTTAAATGGCAGTTAAGGCTGAATGCTTTTGTGTATCCTGGTTTAAATGAATACACTAGCATCAATTGTTTACTGAAACTTAGAAATATGGAGGGTTAAAATTTTAATTGTTCTTAATTGATTTTTTTGATTGATTTATTGATTGATTGCATAGGGTATTTTAACTGGTAGAGTAAGATGGTTTTTAGTTCTGAAGAACTCCCATCAACCTCTCAACTGTACAGATTTTCTCAGAATGTCCAGATTTTTGCCTTATATTTTTAGTCCATTGATAATAAAATTGTGGCTTTCTGGCAAATCATTAAAGACTGAAGTTAGAAAATAATGACAGACATTTGAGTTTCAGACTTCATACCCTTCAGAAGATTAATGCTAATGCAAAACCTGTTATTCTATCAACTTTCTAAGTCTGTAAGAGCAATATATCAAAATTGTCCCTATTTGTACCACTTCTTTTAGGGCTTTGTCCAGATTTCTTACTCTAAGAGGTTTAGAGGTAGTAATGCTGGGGGACGAAAGCATTTAACTTGGATTTGTACCCAATAAAGAGAATATTCAAATTGGTGGCTTTCTCTGGCTGTTTCTTCAGAGTTTCTCTTGGAGTCTTATTGTGCTTTATGGTTACCCTTCTGCATGTACCTCATCAGACACCTGCAGCAGCTGGAGAGACCACAGAGGTTTCACACCAAGAAAATTCAAGGCCTCCAAACCATGACTTACATGGATAGACTGAAAGTCCTGTCACTGTACTCTGTATCATGTAAGCTGCTAACAGGTGACTTGTGTCTGGCCTACAGGGAAGTCTCTGACCCTGCCCTAATGGATATGCTGCACATCCACAAGTCAAATGGTACAAGATTCACTCGCTGTAGGGATCTTAACCTGTGAAATTAAAAGAACATGTTGGAGAGTCAGATATATCCCCCAGAGATTTACGCTACTCTGGAATAAGCTTTCAGTTCACGTGAAACAGAGTTGCTCACTGACCCTATTCAAGCACAACCTGGACAAATGGATGGGAGATCTTAAATTCATCCCAGGGATAGCACCCTGGACAGGGGTAGTCAGTGTTTATCATAGACTCACTCTGCGTATTATTTCCATCTAACCAAGGACAATTGAGGCAATTCAGGATTAACATGGCTAGGCTTGTAAGGGCTCTAGGGCCGCTAGCCTAGTAACCTCCTATGAACCTTTACTTATTTTTTATTTATTTTGACATTTGTTAACCAGGTTAGTCCAACTGAGCTAGAGCCTATTTTCAGTGAAGGCCCAGGGAGAAAAGCTCCATGCAGAGACATTATCAAAACATTAAGTACAGAAAGCTTCAAATACAAGACAAAGTCAAATACAGAGGAGACTGTAGGTAACAATAAAATCTCTAAAGTAGTACAGAACTATATAGATCTATGAACTAGCAAACCTATGAACAACTGCTGAAAATGTCTATGCAAATCAGAAAAAGCACCTCTATATATATATATATATATATATATATATATATATATATATATATATATATATAATCATTACTTAATACCGAAACTACACAGTCCCAAAGCCCACAATACCGAGACCATAATCCCGAAACCCCACATTACCGACATGTTAAAAGCGTGAAATTCAAAATCGCGAAAGTACTACATACATACAGCACACACACAAACATATACACAGCCTCCCCCCATAACCAAACAAACCACCCTACACTAAAGTTAAGAAGGGGGGCTTCGCCCCCCTGCACCCCCCATGTGGGGGGCTGTGCCCCCCACACCCCCCGACTTTAATATTCCAACTCCGAGATCGCACAGACATACACACAAGGCAAACTCACACCCACACATTATAGCCCCTCACACACACACACACTAAAGCCCCTCACAAACACACTTACACACACATACTTACCTGAACCGTAACACCAGAAGCGCTAACTCAAAATTCCTTACCATCGGGATTTTGAATTTCGCGCTTCTGGTCTTTCGGTAATGTGCGGTTTCAGCTACATGGTCTCGAGCTTTTGAAATTCAAGATTTCAAAAGTTCGAGATTTAGTAGTGTTCCTATATATATATATACATATATATATATATATATATATATATATATATATATATATGTTAGGTCATAATGCTTTTTTTTTAATTTCTCCAAATCTTTTGGTCATAGGTTAGGTCATAATGCCTGTGAGAAACTTTTTATGATTAACATGATTCATACTGCTGTTGTTGTTGTTGTTTGTCTTTTGGCTTTTCCCAGTAAGGGGTCACCATAGCGGAATTCCGGTCCGCTAATGACTGGCAGTAGATTTTTTACAAAACGCCGAGGTGCCAGCTCGACGCCCAACCTTCAACGAAGGCATGTCCATTTACGCACGCATGTCTTTCGAACGCTACCCAACCATGGGGAGGACATGCAGACTCCACACAGAAGGCACTCCCAAGCCCAGCCGAGAATCGAACGGGAGAACCTCTTGCTGTGAGGTAACAACGTTACCACCATACCACCACGGCATAATAACAAGATTCATACTGTAAAGATACAAAATGATCAAGAAGCAGCACGAATGCTTCAGATTGTCCATTTACTGCCTCATAATGAATAAGCCACCTGTGTATTTTACTTGTCCTCCAAAAATGTAATTTGAGTGACCAGTTGCTCAGATTATGGTGCCTTTTATATCAGAAAAAACAGCTATATTTTAAGAATACTAAAAAAAATCAACACTGCAAATTTTAAACACACTAACATTTGTGCTAATTTTAAGAAATTTTACTTTTTAAGTCCTGAACTGTGTAGATTTGGCCATTTGACATGCAGTCTTTGAAAACAGCCTTGATATCAAGAGCTTCATTAGCAAATACATTTGAATGTCTGTCACTCACCAGGTTTAATTGACATAAAAATTCTAGTTTTCTCATTGCCAGGGTATTTAAGCAGTTTAATTTGGATTTCCTAATTATCTGATTTTTTTTTACGATTTAAGCGTTCTTTTAATTTCCTTGGCTCTATCTGATGAAGTCTGAATTTGTAACAGGCAAAAGCACTTACTACAGTATAATTTGTCTTCATTTACCTTAAGGTAGTTACATGGTTTATTTTCAGTTCTGATTGTTCATAATGTTGCTCTGAATGAGAGTATGAAAAGCAACTGGAAAGATGCCGCGAACGTACAATGGTCCCTTTGTAAACACAAAAGTCACTGATGGCAGCATACATGATTCTCCTAGGAAGTTTGTAGAATATTCCAGAAATGTTAAAAGTTCTGATGCTTTCAGCAAGTATAATAACAAGGATATGGTCTTAGGGAGTTCTTCATGGAGAGTTATGAAACAGATAATTCAAGATACTGCTGCTATTTTACACAGTTACTTGATTAATTTTAGAGATCTCCTATGCCAGTACAAGTTAATAAAGCACCATCATGTGATCCAATAGACAGTAGAAGAAGCCTTGAACAGGAATTGAAATATATGGAATTTATGGATATAATTGTTAAGCAAAATGGACCAAAATCAGTATTTTATTTATTTATTTATTTATTTAACTTTTGGTGACCGGGAAAGTACGACTAGGTTCCACAGATCCTGTTTTCAGCAGAGGCCCGGGGAGAAATGCTCCAGAAGCATGTCTTTAGAAGTATTTAGTATTTAAGTTTAATATTTAATATTTAAGTTTAGTATTTAATTTTACTAGAGAAGGTCAAGGAGATTAGATTACAGTGGTTCAGTTACATGTGCAGGAAACCAGAAAAGAATTTAGAAGTATTTGTGAGAGACAAACAAAAAAGCAAGAGCAAACAAGCACTCCAGCCAAAAAGTGGGTGGACTGCATGAGAAAAAACCTGCAACACTGATGTGAGTTTCAAAGTCAATAGGAGAGTGGCTCTGATTTGAGAGAGGTAATGGCAATTAATGTGATACCCTGACCCCATGTAATATGGGAAAAGGGGAGTTGATGATGTTGATGGTATGGTGAAATATCTTTCCAAAGTCATTCCAAACCTTATCTGTTGTATCAGTCCCACCCAGGAAGCTGCCACATCACAATATTCATTTGTTCTGGTCACAGAAACAAAATAAATGCTTTGAGATGTAAAAGGGCCAAATAAAAATCCCCCCTCTGAAGTTCTATGGCATTTCACAACATCTTCAAGTGTATACTAGTCAACAAGGCATTGGAGAAGTATCACAATAGGAAGCTAGGCCACTGTCATGTGGCTCAAGGACATTGACAGGTGCACAGACTCAGTATGTGCAAAGAGGAAAAAGCAATACCATCAATAGTTTTTGGTTGTCAAAAGTTCCATGACCATATTTATGAAGAATCAGTTACAGTAGAGTCAGAACGTAAGTCATGTCTTTGTAAGATGGAACTTTAGTTTCCTTCCATCTTTTCTGTTGTCTAATGGACATCTGACTAATCTGCTGTGCATGTAGAGGCAGGTAAGTCCTGATGCTTATATAGTACATCAATGAAATTCAGGCATACACAAGGTGCTTGCATGAAAATCTCTTTAAGATATATCTATGTCTTCCTCTTCTTATTCTGTTGGCATTATTAATTCCCAATACCAACAAAACAAGAATGAGAAGGCACAGACATATGACAGGAAGGCTTCAAGAAGTGACTGCCTTCTCTTTTGTTTAGTAAAGTATGAGGCTATGCTGAGTAGACTTTGTTCCACAATAAAGACCTCTCAAACCAACTAATAATAAAAACAAGGCAAGCAAAATGGTGCAGAAATAACAGGAACATACAGAAAGTTTTAGCTTATTTAATAAACCACTGGTACCTCAGCCTTTCGCCTTCAATGGATAAAACACAGTGTAAAGCAACCACTTTTTATACACAGGTTCAAACCCCTAATTATTTTAAACAATTAACTCCAATTCATAATTTAATTATTTAATGTGCCACCATCACATTTCTTTGAAACATCACCCTTCCACCTATACACGTAAAATGTAATACATTTTTTATATATCTTAAATATTTTAACAAAATATATCTAATACTTTTAACAACCCTAACAACATTTTTAAACACTTTTTTAAACATTTATAAACAATTAATAAGCTTATTAATTCACTAAATTTACCTCAAGATTAAGACCGCTAGGAAATAAAGTCCCGTAATTCAAAATAAATTTACTTTCCAACTCATTCAGCTTTTTAACAACTTCACCCCCTCTAGATAAAATAGGCTGTGCTAAAATACTAAAGACAAACGAAGACACACTGCTCCCATGTTTGTTAACAAAATGCTCAGCTACTGGACTTTTCATGTTCCTATTATGGATGTCCCTCAAATGTTCCATCATTCTAACCTTCACTGCTCTTTTAGTTTGACCAATATACCACTTTATAATTTTACACCCACATCCCACAATATAAACCACACCACGAGTTACAACTAAACCTACCTCTACAAACAAACCTTTTACCATTAATGTAATTACCAGAAATATTTCTAATACAACCACAAACTTTACAGTGCCCACAAGCAAAAACACCAACAGACTTCCGGGGAACATTAGTTAAAGCCATATTTAATAATTCCTTTAAATTAACATAATGCCCATAAAAATGTAACAAATCTAAGAAATAAATTTCCTACAGATTCATCTTTACAAATAATATACCACAAATCCAAAATTGCTTTTTTCATTAACTCTGAAAGCACAGAATACTTTGAAAAGAAAAATAATTCCTTACCCACAGAATCATTGGGTTCGTAATACTTGATTTAGAATGATCAAGCTGATTACTCTGTCCAGTCAGCGTATTAATTTTTGAATACTAATTAGGTTATGTTGTAAAATATCAGATACAGTCTATACTTCCTGAGTTAGGAATTTTGAAATTTTGCTAAACGGTGAGAGTTGAGACATACTACGTCTATCTACTTCTAGATGTGAAACGAATAATGCTAAAGAGAGGTGAATATTCAAACAGTTACAATTTATTTGAAGAAATGTCACACTTCTAAGAAGAAAGGCTGCAGCCTTTTTATACGAACATAGAAATTCACCTCTTTAGTCCAGAAGACTGGTTCCAGCTCAGTTGCTAAAATGGTTGATGGCTTAAGGCTAAATTACAATTTTTGTATTCTCTGATTCCAGAAAGCAAGAGAAATTTCACAGGTTTATTTAAAAAGAGGCAACAGAAGCAAAGGTTTCATTATGAAAGATCTATAAAAAATCAACGAAAAATTGAAGGATGTGTATGGATTGGAACTAATGCACAGAAAAGCCATTTGCCAATCAACACAGGAACTGTGAGATGGAGGAGTGAAGAACCCTGCTCGTGCAAAAGGACGATAGTCTCAAACGTTGAATGTACGAGTCCAGACAAACTGTAGTAATATCCAAATATAGAAATTTATTATATTTATTATATCCAAGTTAATTTGCCAATCAAAACACTTTGGAACCCAATGGTAAATATATAAAACTGTCAAGTAAATAATTATAATTCGCTAACTATTTGTAATGGCAAAATGGCTATATATATAGATATATTGTTATACATATATATATGTATATACATACATATATATGCATGCATGCATATATACATGCGCGCGCACACACACACACACACACACACAATATAAATGACTATATATTTTATATATATATATATATATATATATATATATATATATACATATTTGATACAGATATTAAATACATTATGTCATATATATGTGTGTGTGTGTGTGTGTGTGTGTGTGTGTGTGTGTGTGTGTGTGTGTGTGTGTGTGTGTATATTTTATACATTATGTTTATATATATATCTATATATCTATATACATATATATATAGATATATATATATATATATATATATATATTTATTTATTTATTTATTTATTTATTTCAGTTTGATTACCGGGGAAGTCCACTGGGCCAAGAAGTGCCCATTTTCAGTGGAGGCCCGGGGAGAAAAGCTCCACAAGCAATATAATGAAACATGGTTACATAAAGTTAATGGTAAAATACAAGAGTAAAGATTCATGCAGTCCATTCATTCATGAAAAGCTCCACAAGCAATACAATGAAACATGGTTACATAAAGTTAATGGTATAATACAAGAGTAAGATTCATGCAGTCAGGAAATGCATTTACATAAAATGTGCATAATGAGCAAGCATAATAAAGCAATACAGTGCAGAGTAAAATAACAAAAATACATAGATGTGCAAAATTTTTTTTTTTTTTTTTACAGACTGAAAAAAGTTGGAGTCAGGAGAAAGTTAGAAAAGTCAGGAAAATCTTGGAGGTAGAGAGGGCCAGGAAATGGAGAGCTCAGGGAAAGAGATCCCTGGAAATTATATCTGGTGAGAGCAGGAACATTTCCATTTGGATGACAGGTATTTGAGAAGTAGGGTCTTGAAGGATTCGGAGTTAGGTATAGTCCTAAGAGAAGGAGGGAGAGAGTTCCATTTTTTACCTAGAGAGAAGGAGAGTAGAAGTTGGCTGGCAGGATGTTTAGGTTTGTGGATGGAGATAAGGTTTTGGTGTTCAGATCTCAGAGATCTGTTTGGAGTGTATGGTGGAAGGATGTTTATTAAGGCAGGGCATGAGTCTGGGTAGAATATTAGTTTGTGAGCGGTGGTTAGTTGGAGATAGTCCAAGTGGTTGGGAAGTTCAAGCCAATTTAGAGATTTAAGGGTAAGGCAGTGGTGAGTTGAGGTTTTGGATTTGGTTGCGAATTTAGAGATCTTATTATAGCAAGTTTCAGGTTTTGAGATGTTGGAAATAGACAGATTGGTTAAAAGAGGGGCTCCATAAAGAAGAGAGGGTAGAAGGTATGTAATTGCCAGGGTGTGCCTAGAGGAGTTGGAAAGAAATTGGTTGTTTCTGTAGAGCATACCTAACTTTTGGTGGGTTTTCTTTATGTTTTGTTGAATGTGAAGATCGAATTTTAGGTGTTCGTCTATGGTAATGCCGAGTAGTTTAGCGGAAGGCACTACTTCTATAGCAGTGTTGGTTTGGCTGAGGACTTTGAAGGAATCTTTGTCAAAGGATGAGGAAGCTCTGGAAGGGGTAAAAATTAGAATTTTGGATTTATTAGAGTTGAGGGAGAGGTGGTTTTGGTGCATCCAGTTCTCTGTGGTGGAAAAGGCTATTTGTGTTTTAGTCTGGAGTTCAGAAAAGTTAGAGGCAGCACAAACTAAGGTGGAGTCATCAGCATATTGGATCACTGTGGTGTCAGGTATGACGGAGTGTAGATTATTTATAAAGATGTTCAAAAGCATGGGTCCGAGGATGGACCCCTGGGGAACACCGGTAGGTGTGGGCAAGAAGGAAGAGGTAGAGTTCATCCATCTGAAAGCTTATATTATATATATATAATTCCATATGTGTTGTGTATATATATATATATATATATATATATATATAAATATATATATATATATATATAGAGAGAGTGAGAGATAGAGATTACATATAGAATGATGTAGTGAGTTTTAGAATTTTTATTTCATCTGTTTTCTAGGCTTGGTTTCTATACAAATAATGTTTAGTAATTGTTCTGATTATAATTTCTGTAATTTGTAAGCCATTTAACTCAAATTCAAGTCATCCTGAAAGTCTGTGATTTGTATAACCACGTGACACCAGTTTTCGAGGATTACTGCTATGAAATTGCAAAGACCCGGACTATGAAAACTGGCCTCATCTCTGCAATATGTATAATACTGTAAGCGTCATTCTCTCTCTGAAAGGATGGCAGTGCCTGTTTGGACTGGTTAACACAATCATAATGAGTTTGTACTTTTATAAATGTAAGTAGTTCTGGTAAATTAACTTTCTCAGATTTATTTTGTTTTAAATAAATACCCCCCATTCACATGCATGTCAGAATTCTGCAGATAGTAAGATTTTGTTTATTTTAATGTTTGGTAAGTAGGTGAACTATTAAAAATCTTTTTCAGTCCTAAACCAAGCCAGAAAGCATAAATAGTTACAATAATGACTTGTGAAGACCTTTTTATAAACACATCTCCCTGTCACAAAATGGCAATATGATTATGGCATAAGGGATAGGGAGCAGCTAATATGTAGATAAGCAGCATAACACATTTGAATATCAGTAGGATTCATACAGATGAATCAAAAATGAGCTTGTTTGCATACCAAATGTGTAAATGACCCTGAGCTTGTGCCAGTATGTAACAATTTAACCAGAAAGTACGGAGCTGCAAGTGGTAGGGAAAACATTTCATTTGGTGTCAGGGGAGTGCTTGTACATATATAGGCAAACTATTGAAGGAATCGTTGGAGGAAATGTTTCATTTTGATGCTTGTGCCTTACTTGGACAAACTGCTGAAGTAATCACTGGCAAAACAATTTATTTTGTGTCATTTTAGTGTTTGTGCATACTTAGACAAACTACTGAAGGGACGGCTGGGGACAAGTTCTTAGACTGCAACTCAGATATGAAAGCAAAGTAACACTTAAGTGATGTGCATACTGTGCAGATATTGGACCATGAATTGCAAGAACACCTTATTAGCATATGCCACTTTACAAAATTTCTTATTTGCCTCTCATTATAATTAAAGCATTTCATATAGTTGCAGCAGTGAGCTTAAAATTGACAGGTGTTTATTGCATGCTTTATTTTAAAGTAATGGCAATGAAAAAAAAAAAAAATATATATATATATATATATATATATATATATATATATATATATATATACACCATGCCAACAACTCCAGCACTAAATTATAAGAATTCAACAACCATCAATCACAGACCAGTTTGTGATTTTGCCTTAACCAAGGCTTTGTCAAAGTAAAGTGGATTGCAGCTCAGATATGCAATCTAGTTGCATCAACCCAGTTCCTATTTGAGGAATTTCATACTTCTTGACCAATAACAAGCAATAATAAGGCTTACCTTATTTGACTACATTGGGTGCTTGGTCATGGGTCCACAGTGTAGTACTAGTTACATCTCCTCACTGATTGGTAGCAATTTTAGAACTTTGCCTGCTGAATAAATTGCAGCCATATATTTTTAGGTTTATTCAGGCTGGTCAGCATACAACATCACATTTGCCAACTTTTATGTATAGAAATAATCCTTATTTTTCCTTCAAGCCTTCCATTCCCAGTCTTCAGATTGTCATCTTATGCTTTCATATTGCTTTCTAAAACATGTTGCTCTTTTGGACTCTGTTCACTTTCTTGCAGTAAACAACAAAAAAAAATGTTATAATATTCCTATCTTTTTTCCTCGGATTGTAGTCTCATAAGCTATGTATGCAAAGCAGTAGTGTAGCTAAAATGTGCATTTTGTACTCTCAACCCCATAGTACTGCCCCCCTAATCCTAACCCATGTTAAAATGTACGTATGTTTGTAAACACTGCTCCCAGCACATAAGAAACATGCATCTTGTTCTCAGTTGTCATCATCAATCAGTAATAATTTAGACTAACAATCATTTTCCACTTTAAAACCTTCAACATTGTTGACATATGTAATGGAATTTGCTAATAGTTCCACAGATAAAGCAAACAAAAGAGGTGGTAAGGAACAACCTTACTTAGTTCTTTAGTAACTGCAATTGCTTGAAGGACATACTCCAATTTTAATATAATCTATATAATTATAATATAGTATTCTTACTAGTATTGTGTATGAAATTGGAAAATCAGACACCTCAGTCTCCTTAACGTTGCTAATTTAGGAAATCAAATACCTTTCTAACATCTAAACTAATTACTGCTAAATCTAGATTATTGGTATTTGCATAATCAGTTACTGCTGTTATTCTTTTAAAGTTAACCTACATGTGTTTTCTTATAAAACATCTAGTTTCCTTATGTATTAGGATAGGCAGAGTTCATTTCTTTCTAATTGAAAAAGACTAATATGAACATTTTGTAATCTACATTTAATAATAAAACCAGCCTATAAGATAGATGCACATAACTTTGGATCATTGCCCTGTTTAAACTAACAGTTGATATATGTTTTCAAAATAGGGAGTGATAGATTCATGCTAGACTTTTAAAAAAAAAAAAATAGTTGCATAACATTTTAGTAAATAATTCATAGATGTCAGGAATTAATATGTCAGTATATGGCTTTGCTATTCTTTAGTTTATATATTTATCTATCTCTATCACTTTCTATCTATCTATCTATCTATCTATCTATCTATATATGTGTGTGTGTGTGTGTGTGTGTGTGTGTGTGTGTGTGTGTGTGTGTGTGTGTGTGTGTGTGTGTGTGTGTATATGTGTAGAGACAGAGCAAAGCTGCATACTCATTTGATTCTGAATTATTTAAGTTTTAAAGATTCCCAATACTCTCCTTTGCAAGTATGTTTGTGATCTCTATTTTAAATGGAATCCAATACATTTTCATCTAAATATTAATTTTGTACTTTATGTATCTCTTTATTATCCTTCTTTTAAATGCCACCAGGATATTGGCCTTAACTAAGTCTGAGAAGTTACCTTCTTGTGTAGGGACTTTTACTGTTGCTTCGTTTTAATCACGCTGTTATGCCACGTCTGTTTTTTTCTGGCATTTATTATCTATTCTACCAAATAAATATGATTTAAGAGTGTTAATGCATAGTATCATTTCTTTTTCTATTACCATTAATTTGAAGATAATCCTCTATTTGTTTACTGAAGTACTCTTTGCATTCTTTAAATTTCACCATATATGAAATAATTCAGTGTTTTAATGTTGATCTAATTGAGTAAGTCAATTTAAAAGATAACTGTGATAAGAAAAAGGACAGAAAATCACTGTGAAAAAATCAATATTTGTAATCCTCACACACGAATGAAAACATACATTCCATCAATGCGCATTTAATTTTCAAGGATACAAGAATAGCGAAAAATAGTCTTGCTCTGCAAACTCAGCTCAGTCTTTAAAATTCAAAAAAGTCACCCAGTTTTTAGAGCTTTAGCAGAAAGTTTAACCTGTTTGTTAGCCCTAGAATCCATTTTTATTTAAAATTCAGTTAAAATTGCCACCCAGGCTCAGGATAACCTTTAAGTTATAAGATATCCAGATTTTTGTTCTGCAAATTTAGCTCCACTTCCTGGTATCTAATATATACTGTATAGCATGATGAGTCATTTTTATACTTATATAGAGTGACCTCAAAGGTTCCTTACAAAAAGAAGTTAAGGTGTAACAAACCTGCCTTATACAGAGTGTCTTAAAGCGCTTTCCTTCTACTCAGCCTCCTATAGATTGCTGAGGGGTGATCTATGTCTGGGTTACAAGGCATCTGCAAACCCCGTCTCCTACATATTTGTAAGTCAAAATTGTACAGAAATACAAGATCTAGGGACCTGAATTTTGCCTGTGACTTAAACAGAACATGCTGGAGAGACAGATATGTGTCTCAGAGACTGCCCTTCCTATGGACCAGGCATCCGATCCATGTGAAGCAGAGTTCATCTATTACCCAGTTTAAGCACAACCTAGACAAGTGGATGGAGAATAGAAAATTTACACTGGGCCTGGCACCCATGTCAATGTCAAAGTAAACGTTATTGTCATACAGATCAACACAGAGAAAAACAATGTATATCACTGCATGAAATGTCTATACTCAGGCTTATACCATAAGAATGACAGTTTACAGAAGGAAGATAGATTAAATTAATAAAAAATTAAATAGGAAAAATAAAAATAAGATACTAAAAATAAATAAAATAAAAAATTGAAAGCTTTTATGCAGCAGAAAACAAAACAAATACAATAACAGGAACAGACCCAGTAGAAATATATAGATATATAAAAAAATAGTACTATAAATAAATAAAAGAGGCACACATGTAAAACATACCCACCACCAATATATGCCACAGACTTACAGCTTTCAGTTTTCATAGTGCAGATAGAGGCGCATAAAGTGAGCTATGCAGAGAGTTATGTAAATAACAATGACATATTGCATAAAAATAATGTTTTATCCATTTAGCAGGTTAGGCTATGGGTTTGTTGTTCAGCAGTCTGATAGCATGTGGGAAGAAAATCTCATGGAAACTGGATGTCCTGCATCTAATGCTTCTGTAGCGCTTCCTTGTTGACAGGAGTTTGAACAGTCCATAAGCCGGATGGTGTATAGCCCTCAATAGTTTTCTGACTCTGCTATTGCATCTGTGTGTGTATGTATATATATATATATATATATATATATATATATATATATATATATCCTGTAGGGATTGAAGGTTGGAGCCAATGATATTTGTGGCCTGTTTACTGATTTTTCTCCAGTGCCTTCCAATCAGCTTGAGAGCAATTCCCATACCAGACAATGATGTTGTTTGTTAGTACGCTCTCAGTCATGGCTCTGTAGAAGGTAAGCAGGACCTGTGGGGGAAGTTAGCTCTAGAAAGTCTCCTAAGGAAGTGTAGATGCTGTTGGCTCTCTTTATAAAGTAGGAAGTGTTTGTGGCCCAACTTAGGTCTTATGAGATATGTACCCCTAGGAATTTGCTGCTATTTACTTTCTCCACTGTGGCACCATTGAAGGTGATATGATAAGGGTGTGTGGCTTCTTCTTCTTCCTAAAATTGATGATTTTCTTGGTTTTTCCCAACATTTCGTGCTAGGTTGTCAGTGCACCAATGAATAAGTTGGTCTACCTCCTCCCTGTAGGGCCCCTTGTCTTCCTTCTTGATAAGGCCTATTACTATGGCAGCATCTGCAAATCTGATGATTCTATTTGACTGATGCGTACGATTGCATATGTGTATGACTGATTCTATTTGATGATGTCCCTTATGGACAGAGGTAGCTTATAAATGCCTGGCCCTCAATGTCCTATTTGGATGCAGGACATCATTATTCTTTCGGGAAAACTTGGCTAGGCTTAGAAAGGTCCCTATGGTTGTTAGCCCTGTAACAGTTGATGAATCTATGAGTAGTTCCCATTGCAAACATTCCCTAGATGTCACTATATGAAAATATAACTTTAGATATAATACCCTTATTTTACATAGTATTGTGGTTTTGCCCCTTTGTTCCTTAAAAGGGAGTTTACTGAAATTGTATAGCCTTTGAAACTGCTTCCCACAGCTGACTGTCTTTATTTTTCTTACTCAGAGATCACTGTACCTTGGTGAAAGGGCAAACAGCAATACAAAACAAAAAATGCCTTGCTCTTTCACTGAGAGATTCTGAGCTTACAGACTACTAAAACATCATAAGCATACAGCAATAAGGAATTGCTCCTTTATGGTGCAAGCGAATGTCACCTCAGGAAACTGTGCACAAGCAGCTATAACAAGGCAATCCTGCATCAAACAAATGACTGCAAGACACCCAGTGCATTATCTCCAAACCATTTCCTTAAAAACGTCACTAACTACCTGTTTTGTTGCCAGTATCCCATGCTACATACTTAACCTTTCACTTCTACCACGTTCGGCTTCAATAATGGAAACATGTCATAAATAATCAAATTGGTAATCTTCGACAGATAGAGGATTTCTTATCTTCCTCCACCCTTTCTGTCCTCTACACAGCCCTCAAAAAACTTGTCTATGCACAAGTTTTGTGATATCTTATTCCAAACAGCTATCATCCAAATATTTAATAGTAATTCATAGTCTGAATGGTGTTACCTAGACTTTTAGACAGTGCAATATCAAAATATTTCATTGTTTACAGTTTCAGCTGTAGTCAGATCATTATATCTGCTGGTCTACTTTATGGTGTCTTAATATTGTATTTCCTTTATTCTTGATAATGTTATCTTACATAGTCTTCCAAACACTTAACGTACTGCTTAAAAACTCTGTAGATTAAGTAAATAAGGTCATTAAAACATCAGCAGCAAACAGAAATGTTTTAGATGAAAAATCACTTTACACTTTAAAACCCACTATATTTTTATGTGTCATGAAGTTTGCTAATTGCTGAATAGATAAAGTAATGAAAAGAAGAGGTGATAGGCAACAACTTTATTTACCTCTTTTAGTAATGATTGCTTGAGATATAGATATCAGTTTTAATATAGTCTAAAAATTATTATATAGTATACTAATTAGCTTTATATATGAATCTGGAAAACGACACTTTGATAATCTTAAACAGTTATGACAATTTAGACAATCAAAGGCCTTTCCAATAGTTAAATGAACTGTTGTCAAACCCAGAATATTAGCATTTGCATAATTAGTTAATGCTGTTAGACTTCTAATATTATCTTGAATATATTTTCTTACAATAAAGTTATTTTGGAAGGTAGGCAACATTAACTGTATTCTGTTCAACAAGATTGATACACATATTTTGTAATCTATGTTTAATAATGACATTGGCTTATAAGATTCAAGTAAGTTTAGATTTTTGTCTTGTTTCAATAGAGAAACAGTTGGCATGTATTCCTAAAAAGGTGGAAATATTAATTTTGGACTCCAATACACACTTTTATGTAGTTGAATATCACTTTAAGAAATAATTTACAGATCTCAGGAATTAATCTATCAGTACGTGGGGCTTTATTATCATGTATTTATTAATTTGTTTGATTCATAGATGTTAATTTAATTCTGAATTAACTGAGTAGGTTTCAGAATATTACTGACACTCTCCTTTGAAAATTTGTCTGTGATGTTCTTATGGAAACCAATCCATTTTCATCTAAATATTCCTTATCTACTTTATATACATTCTCATATTGTTTAATGATGCAAGGATATATTCAGTATCTGTAGCATTTGTTTTACCTCCAGGAATCTTGATAGATTTTATTTGATTTAAACATTCTATTCCAATTGGCTAATGTATGCAGGCCTTTTGAATATACTGCTTATGGT
The DNA here is from genome assembly GCF_019279795.1 of Protopterus annectens. Lineage (NCBI taxonomy): Eukaryota > Metazoa > Chordata > Ceratodontiformes > Protopteridae > Protopterus > Protopterus annectens. Next base: position 1,162,490,210 of record NC_056725.1, on the reverse strand, counting down.
TGCAATTTCTCTTTTTCTAGAGCTATTGCTAGGTTGTTATTTATGATTAATAGGTACATTTTGTTTGTCTTAACTAAGTCTAAGAAGTTAATTCCCTCTCCATTTGGACTTTAAAATTTGCTGTATTTAATTCCTCTTTCATTTTAACTTTATTATTTTTTTCTAGCAGCCATTGTGGATTCTCCCAAATAAATATGACTAAAGAAATTCCCAAAGCATATGCAATTAATGTCTCTTTTACCATTAATTCAAAGAAAACCCTATATTTCTTTACTGAAACAGTCTTTACATTCTTCAAACTTCACTATATATGAAGAAGCTCTGTTAAATAATTCAAATCTGTTTCAACTAACAGCCAGTGTAAAAGAACATTGTGATAAAAAATGACAAGAAATCATTTTAACAAAACCAATTTTCATACACAAAACACTGGCAACATAGATTATATCAATACATCTTTAAGTTCAGAACACATAATAATAATGAATTTAAAAATAGCCTTGTTCTATAAACACCATCCAGTTTTCAAGAATGCCTAAAGTATCCATTAGCACTAGAATTTATCTGTTTTTAAAATCACCATCTCAACTTAAGATACTCTAAGTTATTAGATATTTAAATGTTGTTCTGTGAACTCTGTTCCAAGTTCTATATTTGGAGTTTTATACTTTTGCATGTCACTTGCTTTGCATTAGATATATAGGAGACAAGCACATGTTGTTTTCTGCATAATAAGCCAAGCTTCAAATTTATAAAATTGATTAAGAAAGAAAAATACAATTTTTATAGCTATGTCCACAGAGTGAACAGCTGGCTCCAAAGAGTGTATATTTTCAAGCTTATATTGACTTTCACAGTGGCAAGTAGAGCAGCCAAATATGTCAACATGAACATTTAAATTCAAAATTCTAATTTGACATGAAAATATTATATATGCAGCATTGTCATTTCTGCAGGAATTGCTGAAGTAAACACAGATTAAACTGAGATAATGCAGTCAATGAATTCAATATAGGTGTAATATAAAGTTCTTACATATATAGTGAAGGCTAATCAGTGCTACTAATATAAAATAGTATTCTTTTCCAAGCACTTAACAGTACCTATTATAAAGCTACAATACATAATTTGTAAGACTGTTAGGATAGTTGCCTGACTCACCAGAACATTATTTAATCATTTATTTTCAGTAAATTTGGTCACTTCATCACTGTTAATTTAGTAATAGCATATTACAAACAGTAATATACTGTTCCACTAAATGACTAAACCTCTTCCTTCATATGGAACTAATATTTGGAGCAAATGTCAGCAATGCAGTTTAGTTCTAAACAATAAAGTCAATAATTAATTTTTCTCTTACTTTATCTGACTGAAAACCACCAGGATACTAGAACAGGGTATACAAGTACCATTTTCTTGAATGAACAGCCTTCCAAATGCTTAGTGCCTTGGCTCTGAGAAATTTCCTGTGATGAAAAACTCTTACTTGGTTCAAGGGATATCCAATACAATACCCTTCCCCGTGTTGAACTCTTTCTTACCAAACTTCAAGCACAATACAGTGGTCAAACACAGAAGAGATTCAGTCTGGTTCTTCCAATAACAAAAAACTCTGGATCAAAATGAAGCTCTGTAGAGGCTAGTCTCAGGTCGACCAAGAGGTGTTATGATTCCTAACAAAGCACGTTCAAGGCCTACAGAATAAAATGCCACTCCAGGTCAAGCAAATTACTGCCTAGTTTGTCGTTGAGGCTAGTTGTGACAACTGGATGGTTAGATCCAAATTTACAGTCAGGGTTGTCATATCATGTATGTCCCTATTCAGTCTGGAAGGTGAGCACTGTTGAGTGCTTGTAAAGGGTGATAAGATCATTTAAGAGTGTCTGCTCAAAGGTGCATATGGCAAGGTATCTTATGGTTCCTGTGACTGTGTGCTTAGTATTTATGTTATGGTTCCTGTGACTGTGTCCTGAGTATTTATCTTATGGTTCCTGCAACTGTGTGGTTAGTATTTATCTTATAGTTCCTGTGACTGTGTGGTTAGCATTTATCTTATGGTTCCTGTGACTGTGTGGTTAGTATTTATCTTATGGTTCCTGTGACTGTGTGGTTAGTATTTATCTTATGGTTCCTGTGACTGTGTCCTTAGTATTTATCTTATGATTCCTGTGACTGTGACCTTAGTATTTATCTTATGGTTCATGTGTCTGTGTGCTTAGTATTATGTTCCTAACCAAATATATAAATCTAGTAGACTATCTCCATTTCATTCATCTGATTTCATTTGAAAGGAATCAATATGCAACAAGTTTATTTAAACAAGCAGATGTTTTACCTTCCCTTACTTGCTATTTTTTTTAGATCCGATCAAGGATTTGCCATGTTTAAGGGGAAGATATAGGCTCATAGGCTCATAGGTTCATACTAGGCTATCTGCCCTAGGGCATTTATAAGCCTAGCCAGAGTGTGTTTGGCTTTCACCACCCATTTTAAATTAATTTTGCTATGCCCTTTTTCGAGGTTAGTATACTGTGCCTCTGTCTAACAGTGACACAGAAGTGATACCGGGGGTAAACCTACGATCTCCAATCCACTCATCAAGATTCCTCTTGAAGAGAGTCAATGAGGGACTCTGCCTAACCTGGACTAAAATAAACAGCCATGCAGGTTTTGAACCCAGGACCCTATACACTATAGTCACAGTAGTTAACCACCAAGCCATCACAGCATATCTCTAACAATGTACAACTATTAAACTAAGTGTTCACATCACCCATTCATTGTTTCATGCATCTGGCACACTTTCCTCCCTAAAGCACTGTCACAAATGGTATTAGAATGCAAATGAGATGTTAGCTTTCAAAACATCTTGTAAACATGTAAACTGCAGACCCATGGAAGCCTAAAGTAAACAAAATAAAAGACTTGCCCAATAAGCTCATAACTTGCAAAGAGTATAAAAATAATTTCAAAGGAATGAAATTGTATGAAAACTCAATAAAGTTAAAGAAATGTAAAATGCTCACATAGCTTACTTGCCTCTCACACATTCAAATGAACTTCTTACCTGAAATGAAAACCTCCCATGAATTATAAACTGTTAACATTTACCAAATGTGTCCTATATTATATCAGACATGTGTAAGGGCCAGCTTCAACATATATAATCTAAGTTTGTCATTATATTGTTAAAAACCCTGACATCAGCTGTAGAATATTTAAGATATTTGTGTAAATGGAAGTAGAGAAATATTAATTTTATATATATAGGTCTACTTTGATTCACTGAAAACTCAATTCACTGAATTTCAATTCACCCTCAAAAATCGCTGAATGCTCAAATCACTGAAAACTCATTTCAATGAATGACATTTCACTGAATGTAAGCACTGTTAGGCAAATAAATTGTATATGCCATTTTCTCCACTGTAGTGCGATCCTGGAGTTAATATATATAGTTGGGGGAGGTCTAACCCCCCCCCACTACTTAGCTTTTATATTTATGAATCTCATTTTCACTGAAAGCTAACAGTATAAAACCACACCCACCCTAACCATATATACTAATTCCAGGATTGCACTACAGGGAGTGTGAGCAATACGGATAAAGATATAAATATACATCAGTACTTACGTATTAACGCAACCACATTTGCAACTGCAATAATTCATCATGTTTGACTCAAACTATGTTTCTTAACTTTAAAACGGTTGTGTAAAGTGTTAAGTAGTACTCTCTGATATTGTTAATGGGTTAGGAAGAGGCATAAAGGTCAAATTCCTGTTTGGGGGTAGCGTCCTTTATTGCCGTCAGGTCATGAATAATGCAAGCAAGATGCCTGCTGCTTCTCAGTGTGGTGAAGAATGACCATTATTTTTATGGGGAACATTTTGTTAACTGATTAGTAGTCAGATTGGGAACCAAAATTCATAGAGCAAATGAAGTATGCCGAACACTGACTCCACAACAGTTGCAATAATGCAAATAAATACTAGTAACTAACGCGGCACAGGCTTTCTCCGTAGCACTACTTGTGGGGCAGGGGTGATAAACATTATCCTGCTTCACACTTGTTTGTGTATCTCTGAAGCCGTGCACTCAGAAATGGCCCTTACAGCAGGAACTACAGGTGCTGCTGTCTATGGTGAATGATTACCCTACATAGGAAAACAAATAAATATAATACATACATATAATGAATAAACAGGAAAAAATTTTAAGAGAGTTTGAAAGGTGCCATTTCTGTTGCTCAGAACGTTGTGACTGTGATGAAGCCTAACAAAGCAGCAGTCACGTGTCTACTTCAGACAAGGGCTCTACCTGCCATTATTCCTCCTCGTATGTGCCAAAGAATGTGACCCAGTACTGTGTAACAGTTTGCAACACCCTTCTTTCACTAACACACATAGTTTGGCAGAAAACATTATAAAGTATGCCACCTGCGAAATGTGGTTGCGATAGTACGTAAGTACCTATACATCTTTGGAAATATTCGTTACTGGGGGATATTAGAAATAGTTACTTTTTTACTTTCTTGAAACTTAGCTGCACATGCTTAGTTTGCTTGTAGCTGACCACTTGTACTCCACCGTAAGACTTTGCCTTTAGATATGCCTTCTCAGAGACTCTGCAACCTTAGGGGCAATATATTTATAGCCTAGGGAGAGGGGGAAGAACCACAGTATCAGGGGGTGTAGGACGGCCTGTCCCCTGCAAAAAAATACTTGTTTATACTTGCTGTCAGTCATGTGTATACCATATCATGTGTTATTGGCAGCAAGCTGGTAAAACTCGAGCAATTGCTGTTCAGCTTAATAAAGTAGATCCATAAGAAATTAAATATTTATGGATGTGAAGATTATTAGAATTTCATATTACAAGCATTGTATAACTCCTATTATCCCTCATGTAAATGTACTAATACACAAAAATTATGATAAAGCTAAACAGTAAAAGGGCTCCTAGAGCTGGTGTGAGCTTAGTAACATTAACAACAGAAAAAAATTGCAATGTTATTTAAATATAACATTACAATATACTAATGAATCTTCATGGCAGCGCTAAACTTTTACACTGTGGAAAATGAAAATATATACAAATTGAGTTATTATTTAAATTAGGCACAAACATTCAAAGAAAAAAAATAAAAGAACTGATTTACCTTGGTTAAAACCTTGTTTAAAACTATGAATACTTTGACTTTATTCAAATAATAATGCAAAATCAGCATCAAATTAGTTATCTTTTTCGTTTCATTACCTGCTTATTTTCCCTTTTCTTTCCTTGTCAGATACCACATATTCCCTTCCCTTTTCTTTGAAAGCATATATAACAAGTTGTATAATCAACATAAAACTTTCATTATATTTAATAATTCAGTTTTATGTCTTTGGAATAACTTTTCTCTTGCTGCATTTTAGTTTGAGTAATGTTTTTCAGCTGTTCTTATCAACATGTTTCCTTAAATTGAAGCAGTTCTAGTCCATTCTTCACCGTTAGTGGCAAATGCTAGAAGTAACAGCTTCTTGGCCACTCAGGTGTCCTCGAAGGATAATGTCCTGACTACAGAAACCCAACCTGAGTTTGACTAACAGCTTGGGTGACTGATAGAGCTACAAGGAGGATCTGAAGGAGCATGGGTATTGTCTATGATGCTCCTTGGTGGAGGCTTGGGATGTTGCATATGGGGAGATTCCAAAGAGGCAGAAGGTTGGTGGACTTGGCTGAGCTGCTGCAGAGGTGGAGTGGATATGCCATATGTCCCCATTGCACACCTGCTCTTCAGATGAAACCTTGCAACTACAATTAGGGGGGAGTAATAAGGTAAGAAAAAAAATAGCAGATAGTAGGATGGCCAGACCCAACACCCTTAGAATTCATGTATGTCTGCGCCTGTAATGGAGGAAGTCAAACGGTGTTAGAAGAGGCTGGCAGACCCACCAATGGACATGGGGCTCTGAGATAGAGTACTGTAGGAAGATGCAATGGAGAAAAAAGTGCCCAAAATACAGTACAGTTTCTTTAACAGTAATGAAAATTCTTGTGTCATTAGGCAAAAACTTTTTAACTGGAAAAAAAGTATGATCTTTACTGTTCTTTAAGAGGCTTTTATTAAGGGACTTTTTTCACAGTTTTTGTGAAAAGTCATCAAATTAATGTTGTTATTGTTACCCTCCTTCACAGGAGGATGAAGCAGTTATTAATATAAGTTCCTTGTCTAAATGTGAAATAAATATTATAGTTTTTGATTTTGGGGAGCTCTTGGTTTTGTAGGGTTTTTACCAATAGATCTGTGAGCTCTCTCATTCTGAAAGCAAAGTACTCCTTGCATGTTTAGTGCTTTTAGTAACCAGCTGGTTATTTTTTTATATTCTTATCAACTCCACTTCCTTTTCAACTCTATAAACCAAGGGTATCCAATGGGTGGCACTAAGGCCACAATGCGTCCCACCAAAGCATTTTAGCTGGCTCTCAAAACTGTTTTCAATGGACAGGTAGATGTTGGATATGGCATTGTTACCCCCCAAACTTTGTCAACTATGGTAAGTGACCCCTGAACTGTATGGTATGTAGCACCTCAGCCAAAAAGGTTGAACAACCCTGCCATAAGCCCTTAGTTTCTTTCTCCCTTCTCCATCTTCCAAGTCCTCCACTTTATCTAACAACCAAGTATTTATTTTAAGGACCTCAGCTGGTATTTCTTTTTTGTTTACTCTGCCACTTATATCAGAAACATTTATCAATTTTCTGTATCTTCTAGCTGTACTCCCTGTTGTTCAGTTATTATATTTCTCATGGCTAAGCTTCACTATAGTAGAAGACTTGTCCTGTGCATTTTCAGACATAATTATTATAAAGTGATCACAAATTGCTGTATATCATTTTTACAGACATGTCATATTGACTGGATCAGGAAATGTTCAATTTTCTTCAATCATCCAAACTGGAAGACGTTAGAAAAGTCACTAAATTAATTCCAGAGTTACAAATTCACAGTTCTGTCAAAAATTCAGAGATGCAAGATTTAAAATGATGCAACTCCCCTTTTGGATAATATATGTATGTATATATATATATATATATATATATATATATATATATATATTTATTTATATATATATATATATATTTATATATATATATATATATATATATATATATATATATATATATATATATATATATATATATATATATAATATGTATGCAGATATATATATATATATATATATATATATATATATATATATATATATGGTTCCCTATCAGAAGCCTGAAACACTATAAGCCTGAAAATCAAAATCCTGAAAACTATAGACTGAAAGACCAAAATCCTGAAAGACCAAAATCCTGAAACCACAAATAATGCTAATATGTCACTATAAAGACACTAATATCTACCAACTGACCCTGACCCTAACCCTAACCCTAAGGTCCGTCACTATCGCACACTCACCTGACCCGCACCCTAACCCTAACTCACTTAAACCGCCCCTAACCCCAATATTTGTCACTATTGCATACATGCCTAACCTGCGCCCTAACCCTAACTCACTTAAACCGCCCCTAACCCTAACATAAAACCAACCGCACACTTATCTGAACCCAAGCACAGCCCAACACCACAGGGCTAACAATAGCAAAGCCACAATGACGTCAGTATGTCCATTTTGTGTTTTCAGGATTTTGAGTTTCAGGATTTTGGTCTTTCAGGATTTTGGTCTTTCAGTCTATAGTTTTCAGGATTTTGATTTTCAGGCTTATAGTGTTTCAGGCTTCTGATAGGGAACCATATATATATATATATATATATATATATATATATATATATATATATATATATATATATATATATATATATATATATATATATATATATATATATATATGTATACACACACACACACACACACACTCACACACACACACACAAAACAAACACCACCGCACACACTCACACACACTAAAACCCTACCCATTATCATCAAACATACACTTACCTTAAACCCCAGATAAATCCACAAACCGTACCACACGTCACGAACGCGACACCACTATTCGGTCTCGACGTACTGAATTTCGACATTTCAGTACGTCGAGATTGTGTAGTGTAGCTATATATATATATATATATATATATATATATATAAACTTTCAAGTCAAATTCTTCAAATTTTATTATTTATTTATTTCCAGTTTGATTACCGGGGAAGTCCACTGGGTCAGAGTGACCTGTTTTCAGTGGAGGCCCGGGGAGAAAAGCTCCAAGATACATAATACAGATAAGGTACAGGAATACACAGATGTCAGTCTTACATAATATGGAAACAGTTACAAATAAGTACCTTGAAAATATGCATAATAAGCAGAAAAGCACTGAGTGTGGACTTATTGTTTATACATTTTCTTTAGTGTGCACATTCAGATACTAGGTGAGAAAATGTTTTATATACATACTTTTAAGTAAAATGAGGTTGCACTATACATGCACAATTTCAGAAAAGAAATTAGTAATGGAAAGCTATATACAATATTTACAATGTTGAACCATAAGAAATAAGCAGCTAACAGAGACAGGAGAGCAAAGAAAATGCTGGTGGGAGCATAGCTGAAGGAGAGTTACTGAGGTCTTAGGAACCTGAGGGGGAAACCTCCCAGGAGCATAGTTGAAGGAGATTTGTTGAGGGCTTAGGAACCAGAGTAGGAAACTCCCCCCCCCCCCCAGGGGAATGGACTAAGGAAGATTATGTTGGATGGTGGTAACTGCATTTCCATTTTGTGGCCAGGTGTTTCGTAAGCTGAGTTTTTAAGTTTTCTAAGTTTGGGATGGTTCTTAGAGAGGGAGGAAGGGAATTCCATTTTTTGCCTAGACAGACAGCGAGGAGAAGTTGGCCTGCTGTACTTTTGGGTTGGGGATAGCAATTAGGTTTTGATGCTCGGATATGAGAGTTCTACTGGGGGTATAATGGGAGAGGATATTAGTTACCACTGGACACTTAGTTGGGTGATATACAAGTCTGTGTGCAGTGGTGAGTTGGAGGAAGTCTAAGTAGTTTGGGAGTTCAAGCCACTTTAGGGATCTTAGGGTAAGGCAGTGATGGGTAGAAGGTTTAGATTTGGTAGCAAATTTTGAGATTTTATTACAGAAGTTTTCTAGTTTGGAGGAAACAGAAGAGGACAGGTTAGTTAGCGGGGGGGGGAGGCTCCATATAATAAGGAAGGCAGTAGATAAGTGGTGGCTACAGTATTCCTAGTAGTATAAGAGAGGAAGCGATTGTTCCTATACAGCATACCTAGCTTTTGGTGGGGTTTCTTAATATTTTGTTGAATATGGATATCGAACTTGAGATGTTCGTCAACAGTAATACCAAGTAGTTTAGCGGAAGGAACCACTTCTATAGCTGAATTAGTTTTACTTAGCACTTTGAAAGCAGTTTTGTTGTAGGAGAATGACTTTGTAGGAGGGAAAAGTAGAATTTTTGATTTGTTTGCATTGAGAGAGAGGTGGTTTTGGCGCATCCAATTTTCGGTGGTTGAGAAGGCAGTTTGTGTTTTAGACAGCAATTCTGAGAGGTTAGAGGCAGAGCAGACTAAGGTAGAATCATCTGCATATTGAATAATTTTGGAATCAGGAATGGCAGCATGAAAGCTGTTTATGAAGATATTGAAAAGCATACATCTAAAGAGCACTGGAAAGAAGCTTCTATTAAGTGGCTGTACTCTTTCCCATATTCCTGACACATAATCCATCACTTCTTGCTTCAGAATCTTTGAAAAAAAAGCAATGCCATGTGTAGAAACATCAACAAAAAGGTAGCACAACCTACAGCAGTAATGGAAACCTGAGCCCTGTAATGGGTTTCTGGAGTTAGAGCGCAATCAATATGACACTGGATGACTGTTCTGCTTTGCTCTGTGGGTGGATTTGAATCTTTTTGTAAATAGTTCATTGTAACAATTAAAGAACAAGGAAGTTTACATAGCATTATAGATGCATTCTGGGAAAGTATTGTGTTAGAGTACAGGCCACAGATATAGCTTTATTAGAAGGTTCAGCAGTGAAAGTGTTGTTAACTGAAACTAAAAGCAGTTAATTACTTTCTTTGTAGGATTGCTGTTTTGGTAAATGTATGAATAATGTTTTTGTTAAAAAGGTAGTGTACTGTGCATTGATATCTGAGATCCAACAGTTGGCTTAGTTGTCTGATATTTATGCAACTAGATTCCCAGAAACTCCACCTACCTAGCATTCTTACCATTCCTGCTCGCTCCCCCTCCCTCTCATTCTATAACTATCCATTCTTTCCATTTTTCATTCGGTTATAGTAATTTCTATGGCCCATTATCACAAGTATTTAAACATGTGGTATTTCTTTCTTCTTCCATTACTATTAACCTCTTACTTCACAACATTGTACGAAACCCAAAATCTGGTATTACTCTCAACTACTACATCAGAGACCAATACTATTGGAATCAAATTCACTAACTATTTTCATGTTCATGGTACTTGGGAAGAAGCAACCTCCTGCTCACTCCTACCTTATCCAACTACATAAATAGTAATAAAAGCCCCAAACTGAAACAAACTTATAAAATTTTAGATAAATTCCTAAAACTCATCTCCAAACTTAGACTTAATCTGCTTCCTCATGGCGATATACACCCCAACCCTGGTCCTACAAGTATTGACCAGCAGTCCTCTTCTAGTAATGACCTTATCTCCAACCCCGTTACTGCCCGCCCTACTAACTCTCTTCTAACCTGTCATCTGAACATCAGAAGTATAAACAACAAGGTACATGAACTTCACGCAGTACTATTAGACCTTTCCCCAGACATCTTGTGTCTAACTGAAACTTGGTTAAAACCCACAACTACCGACAATGAAATACTAATCCCGGGTTACAATATTCATCGGAGAGACCGAGTCCCTAAGAAAGGAGGTGGGGTAGCCATACTCTATAAAGCTGACCTAATTGTGTCAATTGATGTTATGCAACCACCTCAATTTAACAATGCAGAAATACTAATCTCCAAGCTTCAGATTAACAGCAATAAATTTATCTATATTATTTGTATGTATATTCCCCCAGGAAATAATATAGAAACTCTCGAATCCACCCTTCACTGGATATCTACTCATTTCCCTCAAGAAACCTTAGTTCTCGGAGACTTCAACATAGATTGGAATACCTGTGCCCCCTCAGCTCCCACTACACATATTAACCTCTACTCTTTCAAGCAAATTATTAATACTCCCACCAGGCTAGGGAAATCTAACCAGAAAGACAGTATAATTGACTGGGTGCTAATAAATAGTCACCCAGACCATTATATATCAGGTACCCTCCCCGATAGTTTAAGTGACCACCACCTTACTTACATCATTAAGCATAAGATAACCATTCCTAAGCAACCCACACTCAGAGCTGTTAGAAACAAAAAGAAATTTGACTTAACTAAACTACAACTAGAACTTTCTTCTTGTAACTGGACAATACTAAAATATCTACCCCTAGATGAAGCAGTGCTATACTTTAACAAAAAATTCCTAGAAATTCTTGATACTCATGCTCCCATTCGCTCAAAGAAAACCAAAACTGTAGATGTTCCTTGGCTATCAAAAGAAACAAGGCAGAAAATTAATCTCAGAAACAAAGTGTGGTCTGCCTGGCGTACTACTAAACTCCCTCAGGACCAAATTAAATACAGACAACTTAGGAATGAAACCAAAAGGCAAATATTACTAGATAAAAGACAATACTATTGTAAATTGCAAACTGACCACCAAAACTGCCCACAAAATTCTGGGCTGGACTAAATCAACTTCTTCACCCTGGTTGCACTACTACCCCTGTCCCTGCCACACTCATTGATAAATCCTGTCGATGTCTCTAATAGTTTTAACCACTTCTTCACTGAGACAATTCAAACTCTATCTAATCAATTACCACCCAGCCCTCACACCTTAGACTCTCGAACACCCAATAATATTCCCCTACTCACCTTTCAACCTGTACCAACTTCATTTATTTGTAGATTAATTAAAAAACTAAAACCCTCAACACTCTCTGCTGACCAACTCCCAGCTGAATATTTGCAAAAAACAGCTGATGTAATTGCTTATCCAGTGTCAATCCTCATCAACCGCTCCTTAGCAGAGGCCAAAATCCCCGAGATCTGGAGGATATCATATGTAATTCCTCTCCACAAGGGAGGCACTTCCACTGATCTCTCAAACTATAGGCCCATATCCATACTTTCCCCTCTAGCAAAAATAATGGAAAAATGTGTTCAGAAACAGTTCATGCAACACCTAATTGTCAACCAACTACTGATTGATAACCAACATGGTTTCAGACCCCTCCATAGCACTACCTCAGCCCTCCTTGTCTTTTCAAACACCATAAACTCCCATCGTAATAATAATAAAATCTCATCTGCACTATTTCTGGATCTGTCGAAGGCCTTCGATATGGTGGATCATAAACTTCTAATCAATACATTGCCTTTACTTGGTCTGGACAATACTGCTGTACAATGGTTTAGTTCCTACCTATCCGGTAGAAAACAAGCAGTTTTATGTCAGACCAAACTCTCTAAGTTACTACCCAATACATTGGGAGTCCCACAAGGATCTATTTTAGGGCCGCTATTATTTTCCATCTTTATCAATGATCTGCATACAGTTATTCCTAATGCCAGTTGCATACAATATGCAGATGATTCTCGTTAATTTGCTCTGGTACAACCCCTCAGATCTACAATTGTTAACCCAGTCTACTTTCAGCAAAATAGAACACTGGCTCTCCAATCGGCCTGATTCTTAATCCTAAAAACTAAAATGTTGTTGTTTCTTCCAACAAAAAGGTCCTGCCCCATCAATTTTACTATCCAAGCTAAGGATGGGACCATAATTTCTCCAGACCTCTCAACAAAATTACTAGGGGTAACCATAGATAACAAACTAAAATATGATATACATGTAAACCAAATGATCAAGACCATTAATAAGAAACTAGGCTCCTTATATAGAATAAATAGCTTCTTGACCCCTCAAGCTAAAATGGCCATTGCCCAGACTCACCTTCTCTCATCACTCCTGTACTCCTGTACTTACTTCACAACATAAGTAAAACTGTCATGAACAAACTCTCCAACTGCTACAATCATATTGCTAGGTTTGTTACTGGGTCACCATATAGGACCCATCATTGTACCAACTTAGCCAAGCTCAACTGGTCTGAGCTTCCTACCCTTATTTCTTTCAACCTACTAGTCCTTACACACAAAATTATATATAACCCTGAATATGCTCCTTCCCTCAAAATGCTGCTTCCTCTTTGTAACAATCCACGTCCATTGAGGTCATCCAACCGTCTCCTAATCCAAACATTCAAAACTAATAACTCTGCTGGTGACTCCCTTCTCAACAACGTTGCAGGTAAAATTTGGAACAAACTTCCCCATGATATTATATCTATGTCTACTTTAAGTCAATTCAAAGCTAACCTAAAAACACATCTGGGTTCAATGCGATATTGTCACTGCCTAAATCCGGGATAGTTAACCTTCGGCTAGACAAACTGTCATCACACATGACTCTCCTACTTCTCCTTACTATCCTAAATCCTCTCCCATTTTAGATAAATTATAAAGAACAATATATGTTCTAACTTTGAATGTAAAATATACTTCACTGTTATTCAAATTGTTTTTTTGTTTGTTACCTATGTTTGGAGCTTTTCTCCCCGGGCCTCCGCTGAAAATGGACATGCATCCAGTCGGATCCTCCCGGTCAACAAATGTAAAATAAAATAAATAAATAAAATAAAAATTGTTAATAGTTTTAATACTTTGAAAGGAGAATTTGTTTAGCAGTCCTACATACCAAGGCCACTGCAACCACGTTATATCCCTTGCAATCAAGGTGTATCAACACCTAATTATACTTTACTAAAGGGGAGCAAATGGTAAACCTCCCATGCATGAGGATAGCTCTGCCCCCCCCAAAAAAAATGAGAGTCCAGTATACTTACCATCACTCTACTATCAGTTCTAAGTAAATATTTCCCAGTATTAGCTAATCTCTGTAAACCAAGCCACAGAATTAAAATCCCTGGTTTGACTCAGAGGTGATAACTGGTCCCAGTAAAACAAGGTACAGAATTAAAATCCCTGCTTTGACTCAGAGGTGATAACTGGTCCTCGTAAACAAAGCCACAGAATTAAAATCCCTGCTTTGACTCAGAGGTGATAACTGATCCCCGTAAACCTAGCAACAGACTTAAAATCCCTGCTTTGACTCAGAGGTGATAACTGGTCTCAATAAACCAAACCACATAATTAAAATCCCTGCTTTGACTCAGAGGTGATAACTGGTCTCCATAAGCCACCCCACAGAATTAAAATCCGTGCTTTGACTCAGAGGGGATAACTGGTCTCCACAAACCAAGCTACAGAATTAAAATCCCTGCTCTGACTCAGAGGTGATAACTGGTCTCCATAAACCAAGCCATTGAATTAAAGTCCCTGCTTTGACTCAGAGGTGATAACTGGTCTCCATAAAACAACTCACAGAATTAAAATCCCTGTTTGACTCAGATGTGATAACTGGTCCCCGTAAACCAAGCCACAGAATTAAACTCCCTGGTTTGACTCAGAGGTGATAACTGATCCCCATAAACCAAGCCACAGAATTAAAATCCCTGCTCTGACTCAGAGGTGATAACTGGTCTCCATAAACCAAGCCATTGAATTAAAATCCCTGCTCTGACTCAGAGGTGATAACTGATCCCCATAAACCAAGCCACAGAATTAAAATCCCTGCTTTGAATCAGAGATGATAACTGGTCTCCATAAACCAAGCCACAGAATTAAAATCCCTGCTTTGACTCAGAGGTGATAACTGCTCCCCATAAACCAAGCCACAGAATTAAAATCCCTGCTTTGACTCAGAGGTGATAACTTCTCCCCATAAACCAAACCACAGAATTAAAATCTGTGCTTTGACTCAGAGTTGATAACTGGTTTTCATAAACCAAGCCACAGAATTAAAATCTCTGCTTTGACTTAGAGGTGATAACTGTTCCCCATAAACACTGCCACAGAATTAATATCCCTGCTTTGACTCAGAGGTAACTGGAAGGTATGGAATGCATCCAACACAACTGAAATACGATGCTACCTTGTCAAAAAGAACATCAGGAGACACAAAGCCCAGTATGCTTAAAACTACAAACATTTCTCCTTCACTAAGCAGAAATTATGGTCACAAGTTAATCAAATTATAAACAGAGAGAACAAAGGTGCACACAAAAACAACTCCATAATAACACTTGAATGCCACACTACAACAGAACATTTCCTCAAAGAATTCAGCCAACTAACTCACCCACTCCCGTTAATCCCAGCCACCACCACCCAAACTAAAGCCTCTCTGACTATAATCAACTATTCTACTTCAAAACCATTAAAACAGCAGAAATACAACAAATCCTCATTATAAACTCAGAGTTTAGCCTACCAGGATCTGACATATCTATACCCCCTGGCTGATTAAAGACTTCTACTTTGTCAAGACACAATACCTAAAATCTGGAAATAAGCTGTCATCAAATCCATTCCAAAAACTAAGAAAGCCAGTTCGGACTTCAGACCTATTTCTATCCTG
Source organism: Protopterus annectens (assembly GCF_019279795.1). Lineage (NCBI taxonomy): Eukaryota > Metazoa > Chordata > Ceratodontiformes > Protopteridae > Protopterus > Protopterus annectens. The sequence continues at coordinate 1,162,474,530 of NC_056725.1, read as the reverse complement.
CCCAAAAGAGTAGAAAATCTAGCATACAACCAGGTTTTAAGCTACATATCAATGCAAAGTCTACTGTCTAGTGTCCGGCATGGTTTCTGTACAGGAAGAAGCACCACAGTATCCTTCTGGACCATAAATGGAAATATCCTAATATTCATAGGTTCATAGATAGGTACTAAGCTATCGGCCCTGGGGCGTATATAAGCCTAGCCAAAAATGTTCCCTGGCTTTTGCCACCCAAGAAAGTTATTCTCCTGTGCCCCTGTCTAGCAGAGCTACAGAAGTGATCCCCGGGGTGAATTTCCTATTTCCCATCCAATTGTCGAGATTTTTCTTAAAGAGGGCTAATGAGGAGCTTTGCTTGACATGAATGGGTAGTCTGTTCCAAAGCATGGGGAGTCTCTGGGACAGGAATCTATCCCTCCAGCATGTTCTGTTTATTGTGGTGGCAAGATGTAGGTCCCTGGGGCATGTGGTTCGAAGGGATTGGGCTTTCTTTAAGTGTAGCATGTCCAACAGATCTGGGTTTAACATGGCTTTGTATGTTAGGCAGAGGCCACCTCTGAGTAGGCGATAAGCGATAGAGTAAAAGCTGGAGTTTTTTGATACGGTCTGCATATGGCATCTGTTTGAGGCTGGTAATCCTCTTAGTGAGGTATTTCTGTGGCCTTTCTAGTTGTTGTAGATGTCTTGTAAGGTACATGCCAAATGGGGCATTGTACTCTATAATGAGTCTGATGAGGGATGAGTAGAGAGGAACAATGACCTCTTTTTTTCTGGAGGAGGACCCCTTTGTGATGAGGTGTGTCATGTAGAAGGATTTCCAGACTACTGTGGTGATGTGATTACCAAAGGAGAGACTACTGTCCACCTGTGTCCCAAGGTCTCTTATCACACTTTCGGTGTTTAGTAGGCTACCGCCTATGTGGTAGTTCATGGATACAGTGTTTTTCCCAAAGGGGATGACAATGCACTTCTTGGCATTGAGCTTGAGGCCATGACTTTGACACCAAGCATCAGTCTCAGTGAGGCCCCTTTGTAGAATGTCCACATCATTAGGAGATTCTATTATGGGACCTAGTTTGCAGTCATCTGGAAACTTTGTTAGCTAAAGACCTCCTGTATTAGCCTGGACTTCTGAGAAGTAGATGCCAAACAGGAGAGGACCCAGGACTAAACCCTGTGGTACTCCACTTCTCACTGGTCTGAAGTTTGATTTCCTATCCTTGCCTATTTAAGTGGTACAGTTTGAAATATTTTCTGCTTAAAAACCTCAGCTTTGGCCGGCTAAGGTCTAGCTGTATTCAACTGGAAGTATAAGAGAATTTACCTTTATCTGAACTTTTTTCAAATAATACAGTATTTAAATTGATTTAACTGTGTTCCATGATTATTAACTGAACTGGAAGTTATGACTGTTCTTCAGTTAGGTTTCCCACCCACCCTCCCTGTTTCTGTTTTAGTGTTAATCTTAAGGGCTTTTAAACTGCCCGCCCCTCTTGTAAATTTGTGTTTGGATACTCCTTCTGAGCCCATCTCATTTGCTCTCTCAACTGTGCGCAGTGAGATCATATTCTGATTTCAGGCACTCCTACTGTGTACAAAGAGAGCATCTGGGAAAGAGAACAAACAAAAAAAATTTAAGCTTGTTTCCTGCATTTCCTGTTAAGTGGTCTAGACTGTTTGTAGGCTTCTGAGCCTCCAAGCCCTTCTGTTTTGGAGGGAAGCCTTCTAGCTTACTTTTGTTTCTTATAACTAGCCAGTTTTCTAGGTTCAGCACTCAAATCTGTTTCTTTGAACTCAGCACTTGTTCAGAACTCATTGTAAGCACTACATAAGCTGCAAATTACTACAACACTCAACTTTCCTCACTTGTCTAGTGGAAAGCAGTTTTTAGTACTTAATAAATAAGCACCTATCCAGGCATGTCTAAGGGTCAGCTCCCGGTGATTTCTCCTGTCTACCTGATGAATCTGGGCATCTTGGGGCAATGCAGCAATTGCCTCATGTACACAGACAATCCTCTCCTCCTACCACCCAACACTACAACCTGTGAGAGATGCACTTACATAGCCAAACTGGAAGTAAAGCTCTCTTCACCCAAGACTGGACTAGACAGTCAAGAGGACAAGGTAAACACTTGCACCACACCACACTCATCACATAGTCCCTCAAAACCTACACCACCAAAACACACACATAGAAACACAAAACACACACCTACATTCGTGGAGGCTCTCAATAAAAACCTGCCCAAGCATCAGGGACATCCAACGCATAAACGCAAGCAAACTCCAGCCCCCAACACAACCCAAATGAAACATAGCCCACAAACTCAGTGTGCCACTCAACCACAGCCCATAAGGCATAACAACGTACCCAACACTCTAGTCATAGGTGACTCTATAGTCAGGCACACTGATGTTCCACTCACTGAACTAAACAAGGAGAAAGTTACTGTCAGCTGCCTGTCAGGTGCCAGGATCCGCCACATAACACATGCACTCAGGTCACACCACAGTAAGTACAAATATGACACTGTCATTGTCCATGTTGGTGTGAATGACCTGAGACGTACCTCCCTGGACTACATGAAAAGAGACATGGAGGAGCTCTCCGATCTTGTATCCCAGGCAGGTATGACCCTAACCCTGAGTAGCATCCTGCCATCACCCAGAATGATACCACAGTACAAGGACAAAATGATTGACTTCAACAATTGGCTAAGCTTCTGGTGTCATTCTAAGGGGATCCAGTATTTGTCTGCCTGGGACGACATGATCGACAGTCCACGATGCTTTGCCAGAGATGGCCTGCACCTCTCGCCCTTAGGATTCCGGATACTGGCTAAGGCTCTTTCCACCCCTATAGTGCCTTTTTTAAGCAAGGTTCAAATGACAAATTCACCATCGTAACAGGTACAAGCAAGCAAAATCTGAGGATAATGCTACTCAATGCTAGAAGTCTAAACCTCAAAATGCACTCACTCGAAGCACTCCTTAAAATGGAGAACATTGACAACTGTGCAGTGACAGAGACCTGGTTCAAAGCTCCAGAGAGCACCCCTGCATTATCAGGCTTCAATTCATACCACACCTTTTGGCCACCTAACCCAGAAAGAAGCACTAAAGGCGGAGGCGTGTCCATATTCATTAAGGATATCCACACCTCCAGGCTAGTTGCACAGCATAATGCATCCAAGATTATCCAAGTGCAACTAACTCTGGGCAAGACCGCAATCCAAATTGTAGCTTGCTACAGACCCCCCACCATGCCCCAGGATTCACACTCCTCATTTATTGATACACTGGAAAGTATTAGGGTACAACCGAACACCCTAATAATGGGCAATTTCAACTACCCCACCATTAACTGGGAAAACTACTCATGTACCAACTCTTTTGCTCAACGTTTTCTAGAATTCATAAATTCCAATGCCTTGGATCAACTTATTCACACCCCCACCAGGGGCAGCAATATCCTAGACCTGGTCATTACCAACATGGGAAACCGGTGTTCCACACCAGAGGTCAATTCCTCGTTGGTCAGATCCGACCACAAGCTAATCAGCCTAGACATCCACATCCCACCCCCACCCCCAATTAGGGAAACCATCGTAAAAAACTTCTCCAAAGCCAACTTCACACTTCTTAAGACAGAAGTGGCAAACTTCATGACACCCATGCAGACGAACAATAGAGGTATGACTGCCGAATCCTACACAAATGCACTTTATAATCACTTACACGAGTGCATGGATCATGCTATCCCAAATAGAACCAAGATGTTATCCTCCAAAAAAAAGAAGCCAATCTGGTGGTCCTCTGCCATAAACAAACTCTACAACAGAAGAAAGAAACTGTTGCAAAAAAAGAGTAAAATCCCAGGACTGGAGGAACTCCCTGGTCAACCTCAGTAAGAAGCTGAGATCCCTCATAAAATCCTCCAAAGCTAGTTACGAAAACAAAATTGCCACTGACTCTAAAGACAACCACAAAGCATTCTATAGCTATGTCAAGAATCTAAATGGGAACACTCAGATCTGCTCTGAGTTACAGCCCAATGGCACAAAATATACAGAAACAACTGATATTGCCAACATCCTAGCAGATAGGTTCAGTGCTAACTTTACCCTCCTCTCACCCCCTAGAGGGCCCATCTCTATACTGGAAGAATGCAAAGTTCCTATAATCATGGCTGCACAGGTAAAAAACATACTCTCCAAAGCCAAGAACACAGCATTCATGGGACCTGACAATATCCCAGGCCACTTTCTACACGAACTACAGAATTAACTGGCACTGTACCTAAGTACCATGTTCAATCATAGCCTCACCTCAGGCTTTGTACCCACTGAATGGCGCACCGCGACGGTTATCCCACTCCACAAAGGGGGAGCCACAACGGACCCCGGGAACTACCGCCCCATTAGCCTGACGAGCCTGGTCTGCAAGGCCATGGAATGTATCATCATAGAACTCATAAACAAAGACATTGGTAATCTCCAGACTCTGGACCCTACCCAGTTTGGATTTGTAAAAGGCAGATCATGTCTCCTAAACCTGATTGACTTCTTTGAAGCAGTCACCAAAGCCATAGATGAGGGTAAAATGGTTCACACAGCTTATCTAGATCTCGCCAAGGCTTTCGACACCATCCCCCACTCTGGAATTATAGATGAGCTCACTAAACTAGGTATAAATCCCTATGTCACAAGATGGGTTGCCAACTGGCTCATGGACAGAACCCACACTGTGAAAGTAGCGGATTCCAAATCCGACATCAGATCAGTGACAAGTGGAGTAACACAGGGTTCAGTCCTGGGTCCTCTCCTGTTTGGTATCTACTTCTCTGAAGTGCAGGCCAACACAGAAGGTCTTTGGCTAACAAAGTTTGCAGATGGCTGCAAACTAGGAGCCATAATCGAAACTCCTAATGATGTGGACAAACTACAAAAGGGCCTCACTGAGACAGATACCTGATGTCAAAGCCATGGCCTGAAGCTCAATGCCAAAAAGTGTATTGTCATCCCCTTTGGTAAAAACTCTGTACCCATGAACTACCACATAGCTGGTAGTCTACTTAATGCCGAAAATGTGATAAGAGACCTTGGGACACAGGTGGACAGTAGTCTCTCCTTTGATAATCACATTGCCACAGTGGTCAGGAAATCCTTCTACGTGTCTCATCTCATCACAAAAGGATTCTCATCCAGAAAAAAAGAGGTCATTGTTCCCCTCTACTCATCACTCATTAGACCCATTATAGAGTACAACACCCCTTTTGGTATGTACCTCACAAGACATCTACAACAACTGGAAAGACCACAGAAATACCTCACAAAGGGGATTACTGGCCTCAAACAGCTGCCCTATGCAGACCATCTCAAAAACTACAGCTTTACTCCATCGCATATCGCCTACTCAGGGGCGATCTCTGCATAACATACAAAGCTATGTCAAACCCAGAGCTGTTGGACATGCTCTACTTAAAGAAATCCCAATCCCTCCAAGCTACGCGCTCTAGGGACCTAAACCTTGTCACCACAATAAACAGAACATGCTGGAGGGATAGATTCCTGTCCCAGAGACTTCCCATACTCTGGAACAGACTACCTATCTATGTCAAACAGAGCTCCTCATTAGCACTCTTCAAGAAAAATTTTGATGATTGGATGGGAAATGGGAAATTCACCCCGGGGATCACTTCTGTGGCTCTGCTCGACAGGGGCACAGGAAAATAATTTTCTTGGGTGGCAAAAGCCAGGGTACATTTTTTAGCTAGGTTTGTATGGGCCCTAGGGCCAATAGCCTATTACCTACCTATGAACCTATGAAAAGCAAAACAGAGGTACTTAATCCACTCAAAGTCTCCCTTTTCTCTCTCTCTGCTGCTGTAGAACTCTGCAGGACACCCAGGCAGGATCTTGCTGAGGTAATACAAGTGCAAAAAATGCTCAAACACGGGTTTTTAAAGAGAAAGTCAAAAGGTATAGAAATAGCCCAAAATGGCCAGTAAAAATACAGATTCTGAGCTGAAACCACTCCTCCAGCATCAGATAGGCTGCTCAAAGCTCACCACTCTTAATGATGAACAGAGAAGCTTCCTTCTATCTTAATAAGGTCTGGGCAACACAGAAACTACAAAACAGCCCAGAATTCAGCAAAATCTGAAAACCGGACTATACTGGTTATAGAAAGGCAGGAAACGAGTAGAGAGATAGGATTTTTTGTTCTTTGTTTGTTTGTTTTTTTTTTTAAATTAAAACAGATACAGTAAAACACTTTTAAAGCAGACAAATGGCTATCGCACTTGAGTGTGTAGCCCTCAACAGTTCAGCAGTTGAAAAACACTTATGAGTGGACAAATTACAATTTAGAGGAGCAATGCTCATTGATTTTACAGAAACCTATATAGAGTAGCACCTCTAGCAGGAGATGCCAGCAAAGTATCTATCTTTGCTTGGGGAATTAGCAGCAAAGCCTATGAATTTTTTTAAGAACTGTTTATTAGATCAAACTTTCTCAGTGACTGCATATGTCATAATTCAATAAAGATGTTTCTTATTTAAAAAAAAAAAATTTCTCAGTTATAACTGGTCAGTGCACCTCCGCAAACACACCATTAATAAAAGCAATGCCAATGTTTCAGCAGCCACACACACACACACACTTCCAGAACATGTCTGACCCTTCTCACCAAAAAAAAAAATATCAACTCCAACAAGACCTATCTGCCATACCAATGGACTGCATGCCAAACAGCTAATACTAGAACCATTAAGAAAAAAAGTCATGATCTTTAGAACCCACCAAAAAATTTGTTCAGTTCCCATAGATTGGTGTGTACCATACCACAACCAGCAACCACTAAAATCCACTTCATCCTTAAAACACCTTTGCCTTGATACAACTCTTCTTTTTCTTTCAGCTTTTTCCCGGTTAGAGGTCACCACAATGGATCACCTGTCCGCTCATGATTGTCAGTAGAGTTTTACGGTGCCGAGTTGCCAGCCTGGCGCCCAGCCTTTCACAGAAGGCACACACGCAAGCACTCACACCTAGGGCCAATTTAGTGTGTCCAATCCACCTACAGCATGTTTTTGGGATGTGGGTGGAAATCAGAGCACCCGGAGGAAACCCACACGACCACAGGGAGGACATGCATACTCCGCACAGAAGGCACCCCAGCCAAGGATCGAACCGGAGAACCTCTTGCTGTGAGGCGACAATGCTAACCGCTGCACCACTGTGGCCGCCCCATGGCTTGATACAACTCCAAACTTCCAAATAACACAGAGAAAGCCAAAAAAAGTCTAACAAACCTTCTTCTGGACATGGAAAATCTCACACTTCTTTGCTCAGCTGGCAGAGAATCCACTGGAAAAGGAATATTCATGGCTCACTTAGAAACATATAAATAACCCAATTTCTCCACAGGGGCACATAATTAAACCTTCACTCCTACCGAATTGCATCCACAGCATGCTAGAGCACATAGATACATTTCACTGCGTTGTCTTCCTTTTCCCACTGTACCACAGACAATCCAACCCAATCTGACACCCCTCACTCTGCATTTCCACCTAACACACACAGTAGTTATACTATATAGCAGTACAGTCCTGGTTACTGTACATATCTGCTGGTAAAGTTAGTAAGCTCAGTATTCACTTGTATATGCCCCATTCCAGCATTGCATGCTTCATTCATATCTGTTTGTGTATACTCTTCTTATTGTAAACTAAGTAATGTGTAGTGTAATCTTTTAAGTTTCTATTGTTATTTGACTTTCTTACCCAGGCAGAGACTAAAACAGGTCCAGGTTGATTAATGCTCCATCCTGCCCAAAAATGTAATTAAATAAATTTGTAACAGCTCGACATTTTAATTACCTAGCACACTAAACTTATAGAGGGTAAAAGAAGTACATTCTTACACAGTTTGTATGGAAAATTAACTCACATTAGCTAGACTAGAATGAAAGGATGTACGTATTTCCATTTAATACATAAATACTTAATTTCTCCAGTGCAGCTTTGTGTGAAACCTATGGTGCTTATGGTAGTGTTCTTGGGAAAGTTATTCGCCTCTTGTGCAGTACTATCAGAATAAATTAACAAACCATAATTAAGCATTTAAGTGTGTCTCACTAAAATAGATTGAGAAACTGGCAAAATTATTCATCAGCTCTAGAAGAATGAATTATACACTGTGTGTGTGTCTGTGTGTGTGTGTGTGTGTGTGTGTGTGTGTGTGTGTGTGTGTGTGTGTGTGTGTGTGTGTGAGTCTGTATGTTTGTTTGTGTCTAACTGAGAATCGAACAGGCAAATGTACCCTTATTAATTTTCCTGCCAAAGGCTGCAAAGTTCATTATCTCACTTACCATGTGAGTGGAAATACGATTCATTATGCACACATGACCAAAGATCTGGTTCAAGCAGATTTATCACTCAGCCTAGCAACAATAAGGGAGCTGTGGCAGTAGGTACACACAAAAAGATCACTAAACAAAGAAATCTGTAACAGTGTGGTACTAAGCAAACTGCAGCCTAAATGCACAATCACCTAACAGCCTAAGCACCACTGCCTGGGCTGTTGTAAGAGTGAAGTAAAATCTGCAGTACATAGGTGATAGCACACTGATGTTCTGGTTAATGATGCTGTCTCACTGTTCCAAAGTTCAATCCTAACCTCTGGTTACAGTCTGCATGTATGTTCCATCTGCTGACACAGGTATCCTCTTTCCAGAATATTTTATTTTGGTAACTGTCTGCTGTCTTTACACTTGTGGCCATAAATCATGAATAGAAAGTGCTGCAAATATCGGTCCACTTACTTGGTTAACAACTAATTAGAACTCTTAAATAATGTGTTTACTAATGCAGAATTATGTGAATAACTTGCCATGTCAAGTGCCAGTCATATGTATATCCTGGAGAAAGAACAATACAATAAAATATATTGTATTGCTGGGCAAGTGGAACCATATTTTATGTTGACTGACTGTATCTGCTCTGTTTGTAATAAAACTACACTTGTTTTTAAAACATTGTTTACCTGCTAGATTCACATATTGACTTTGTTAAACTAATCAGCCACTATGGAGTTCAATACTGTTTTAACTTGTCTTTGAACAAAGTCAGACTGCTAAAGTGGACCTTCTCCTTAAGGTAACAAGCACTAGCAACTCAGCATAAGAGTGGGCAAATCTCAAGAAGATATAAGGGAAAAGAAAGGTGCATGGAGGCCAGGAAGATATTGACTTGACAGGCTTGTACCGGGTCTTTCTTTGAATTTTAACAAACCTGCGCTGGAATAAACCATAGCTATTTACCTTTAATAAAAAAATACATATATATATATATATATATATATATATATATATATATATATATATATATATATATATATATATATATAGATATATTTCACACACACACGGTACCATAATGTATAACCTTGTAAGTAGCAGACTGAGATTTTCAGCCTAGTGTTGACAGTGCTGTACTTGGACCTTTGCTTGTTTAGACTTCCCCCATTCTTGCAGTTCCTTCCTCTTACTGCTGAAGATGATAATCTAATCTGTGCACATTTCATTTTGCCACAAGCTTATTCCACAGTTCTCATATTATCACAATAGCCATGCTCAATATTGTACAGGAATGTAAAACAAAAATTTCATTTTCTGCAGTGGAGCACTCTGCCCCTTGTGTCAGCTTTTTGTACTGCAGCCTGGAATGGCAAAATGCTGCAGCACAGGACGTTCCAGAGACAAAACATGCACAGACAAATTCGGTCCTGAACAGGGGGGCACAGCCAAGTTAAGTATGTGGGTTGGATTCACTGAGGTAGTGACTTGCATTTGAAGTTAAGCATGTGGGTTGGATTCATTGAGGTAGTGACTTGCATTTGAAGTTAAAATGATACTGGATTATGTTTGCATATGACAACATATACCAGTAAATTCACACATTCAACAGTTTTACATAACTTTAACTTTACTTTCTAGAACTACAGTACAGCATCTCAGTATTTTTTTTTCTAAATGGATAACTGTAAACTATAAAAGATATGTAGGTAAATTAGCTCCATACTGAATAAATTCTCGAAATAAATTATGCAAACATAACATAAAACAAGTGAACATCTCATCCCAAAGAATTTGCATGTTGAAGAGGCAAGCTGCAGAAGCCATCACATAAAGCTGAGGTCTGCTAGCCTAGCAGAATATGTTGTGGTAAACTGTAAGACACATACCAGTAAAAGCAAGACTAGGTCTATTTAGCAGGCAAAACCTTCTAGAATGTGGGTGTGTCCTGAATCAGGACTCTGACAAAGTGTAGCAAGAAGGTACCATTTTTATAACTCTTACATTCCACAGCACAGATGGCAGAAAACTAATGAGAATTGAAGAGATCAGATTTGCAAACTGTATTCTCATCCTGATCATCCCTTGTAAAAACATATTGGGTATACCCACTGTTTAAAAATGAATCTGCATTCAGCAAAACTATTAACTCCACAAAACAGCATTAGCAAATGAAAAATGCAAACATTTTTAAAAGGTCATGCCTATTCTCATAATGCTCCCATTACTAGTCTAAATAGTTGTAGTACTTTAAAAAGGTGGAAATGCACTTTATTGAAAGAGTCAGTGAATGGTGCCATATCAATTAACTGTCATAAGGAAAGGCTTGATCAAACTTAATATCCACATTAAAAAATAAAAGATTCTTGTTAAAATGGTAACCTGCCTTTAATGTCGACTGAGGCTAATATATCTGAGATGGATTTCATGACAATGGGCCATATTCATAAATGCTTACACTAAGTGTACATGGTCTGTATTAGAGAATATCCTTACCACATTTTTGGGCTGTCTATTCACTCATAAAGATTAGACTAAGTGTAGATGTAGTCTACACATTGTGGTAACCTTTATGAAACCCCTCAATATTTAAGGTTGCAAGAAAATCAGTAGGAAAACTAAAATTAGGAGGAAGTCGGTGGAAATCGTGCTTGTGCTGTCTATTCACTCAGAATGGTGTACACTTAGTGTAGGTGTTCATGAATCTGGCCCACAGTATGTATTGTTTTTGACAAACTGTATTATTATTATTATTATTATGAGAGAGAGATAAGATATCAATATTTATCTATATATATATATGGCTCTCAGTAACTTTGTTGAACAGTACTTTGGTCAGCATCTGTTTAATTAACATAAATTTGGTCGACAGGCATGTAATATTGACAATCCCCAGGTAGGGGAATATACCCTCTTCCCCAGGATTGTGCAATGTCACTGTTAGAACATATAATTAGCAGGGAGTGTCAGGCTTCAGGGGGGGCTTGCCCCACTGCAAAAATCAATGCTTTGTGTGTTTTGTTAAGATTTGCATGAACTGAGATTGATTCTTGGTGCATGCATATTAACATGCCAAGGTGCATTTAATCGCTCAATTTGTTTCAACATTATTCATGTCGACATAAATGGTATTCGATCAATTTAAGTAGATCCACATAAATACATATATCGCAATGCAGAAGGACTAAATATATACATTATGTTGCCTTCACCCTACACTTCATGTGATGTTAAATTACATAAAATGTGTGTACACAGTCTTGTAATGTAGTAAATGTGTTGTGCTTATAGACAGCAGGTCCTGCACTTCCCATTTACCTTCTCCAATAAGGTTCTTCCACTTAAAGTCACTAAATTCAAACTAAGCACTCACTATGTCTTAATGTTCATTTTCTAATACAGGCATGCAACATCCCTCCATGTTTTTTGTAACTATAATCCAATGTTATGCAATGGAGGAATTTAAATCAGTTTGCCAAATGGATATGTACTACTAGTCTAGCTTGAATAGTAGAAAGCTAATGGCAACCTGCCAGGCCAGATTTTTATGTGTAAACATTTAGTGAGGATAGCATGGAAATGAAAAGGAAAGTGCTATAAATTTCAATCAGCGTATACATAAAAAGTGTAAATTATTTTATTTATCTTAACCAGGTTTTAGATTTTGCTGAATGGCACTTGAACAATTCAAAATTTAAATAAATTATAGTGTATCTTTGAAAAAGAAATAATGACCAAGCTGTGATGCCCGTGCCCTGGCCCAGCAATCAAGGAGCCTCAATCCTCACCACTAACACCGGTGAGGGGCATCTCATACAGGAGGAAAAGATAACAAATGCACACAGTAAAGTGCAATTTCCCTTAAGAGCACACAGAGATCACAGTCAGTCCGGGGCTGGTCCCTCTCTTGCTCTCCAGGTCTCCAATAAGACTCCCCACTGGCACAGCTATAGGGTACAGATCTCAGCCTAGTGGGCAAGCTAACACATCCAGCACCCTCTCAGTCCAACCAGTGCTTTGTGTCCCTGCCCAAGTAGCTCATACACATACACCCACACACACACACACACACACACACACACACACACACACACACACACACACACACACACACACACACACACACACACACACACACACACACACACACACTTTGAGAAGAGTTTATACAACCACACAGACACTCCTGGGGAAGGCTGGCACAGGTTCTCCAGCTGTGCCCCTTTTTCCCAGACTATACGGTAGTACCAGCTGCCACCACCCACTAATATTTATCAGCTACTCAAAGACCCTTAAAAGGGTGTCCAATTATTACTGTGCAATATTATTATCCAATTGGTAGTATAGCCCAGGGCTAAAGCTATTGAAGTGGCTTTGTATAATTTACAAAAAAAGAACAACCACATTCAGGAGCCAGGAAACTGCAGATTTATTGTCTTCTGGTACCTCGGCTAAAAATAAGCCTTCACAGGAATAATTCATGACAATCAGCAGCATCATTTTATAATGACTTCAGTTAAATAATCAATTGACAAATATATGAGATTTAAAGAAACATCAACTTTACCATAAAAACATATTATATTATAAAGTGAGATTCATCTCCAAATTTAAACCTCTAGGTGCAAGAATTTGGAAAGTAGGTTTATATTAAACTTTGGCACTCTTGCACCTAGAGGTTTAAATTTGGAGATTAATCTCACTTTATAATATAATATGTTTTTATGGTAAAGTTGATGTTTCTTTAAATCTCATATATTTGTCAATTGATTATTTAACTGAAGTCATTATAAAAAGATGCTGCTGATTGTCATGAATTATTCCTGTGAAGGCTTATTTTTAGCCAAGGTACCAGAAGACAATAAATCTGCAGTTTCCTGGCTCCTGAATGTGGTTGTTCTTTTTTGCTTGTTCGTGGTTTTTTCTGCTTTTGACCTTTGAAGGAGCTGTGTTTTTTTTCAAAGATGACTAATCCTGAGCTGAGTGCTAATGGATTTCTCTTTGCCAATTTATTAAAAGAAAGGGAAGATAAGTTGGTTTGTTTTGACCCTTGGACTTTTCCTGGGAATGGTAACTTTGATAAAAGATTTGATGAACTTAAGAAGCTTATGATTAAAGAAACATCATTGTTTTATGATATTCGTTTGTTGGAGAAATATGTGAGTCTCTCCATTACACCTAGAGGTCTTTGTGTGGATAAGCTTCCTGCTTTTCAATTCACTGAAGAAGAAAAATAATTTTTAGATGAGTGGAAAGCTGTTTCACTCCAATGTACTTTAGGTTGGCTAAAATGTCTGATAAAACGTAACCGAAAGACTCTAGGTCAGATCCAACTTCAAATTGCACAGGTACAAGAAACTTTGCTTAGAGACTTTTCTAGTGATAATTTTAATGTCACGATGAAGGATATTAAAGATGAAGTGATGAAAGTCGAAACTGAAGTGATTCAAAGAAAAAAGAAAAAATTGAATAGAGATATTAATTACTTTAAGAATAATTTAGTGTACTCTTGGCAACGGAAACGTAGAAATGGTAGATTCCAATCTAAAAATGCGGAAGCGAGTTCTCGTAGTGGGCAAGATTCTTCAGTTTCTTCATCTGATACAATGGCTAGCAAGAAGAGTGTGTCTTTTGAACGGGTGGACCTGACCGAAGACTTAGAGGTTTCGTCTGACATGGAGCAACAAAATAGGGGAAATTTTCGACAAAACAACAAACGGAAGCCAAGAGCATAGGGTTGGAACAGGAGATATTGAGGTTGGGACATTTTCTGTTGCAGCTGCCTGTTACTCCAGGTTGGGACTTTCTGTTTCTGTGAGTGAAGACGCTAATGTGAACAATATGCATATAGTAAATTTAAGTGACTTAAACATTACATCTGACATGGAACAAGTTTTATTAAAGGGAAGTAAGTTTGTCCCTACTAAAATACCAGCGCTTGCTGATATTTTATTTGATGTTAAGCGTTTCTGTTGCAAATTGTATTTGAAAGTCTTCTTTGAAGCACAGAATACTCCTACTAGTACGCTTATGGAGGGAAATAGTTGCAATGGGGATGTCAATTCTACCTTGAGTGACCCTCTGTTAGACCTTTCTATTTATGATTATGACTTGGAAAGTTTTGTATTTTTGGACGCTGATTTGCCTGATGTTTCTGCATGTGATTCTGATTTAGGTTGTTTTTTCACTGGCTATAGTGGACTTGAAGTGCCTGTGTTACCTACACTGAGTTCTTTCTGTCCGCTTAAAAAGTCTTTGATTTTAAATATTTTTGAGAATGCATTGTTGAAGAAAGTAGAGGTTGAATATGCACAGCTTATGAAGCAATACATCAAATTTAATTTAACAAAATCTGAGTGGTTAGCTATTAAAGATATGAGAAATGCTAGTGACAAGTATGTGTTTGTCAAGCAGATAAGGGGGGCAATTGGGTTATTATGGATAAGCTGCATTATTTGAAAATGGTTTTTGATTTGCTATCTGATGAACATGTATATGTTGAGCTGCCCAGTAACCCAGTTATGGAGTTTAATGCAGCCCTTCTTGAGCTACTAGAAAGAGGAGAAAGGTTAGGCTTCTTAACACAGAAAGATGTGAGGAAACTACATATTGCTACCCCGAAAGACCCATTCTTTTATGCATTGCCTAAAATACACAAAATGTTTTGGGATCCTCCAGGTCACCCTATTGTTTCTAGCTGTGGATGTTTTCTTGAACATGTTGGGATACTATTGGATAGCCTTTTAAAGAAAGAATTGAATAATGTTACATCACATATTCAAAATACTAATGATTACTGTGGCTTGGTTAAAAATTTGCAATGGGAAAAAGATTATTATTGGGCCACAGTTGATGTTAAGGCTTTATATACCAGCATTAAGACATCTTTTGGTTTAGAAGCGATTAGTAAAATTTTAAGTGAAGGACCATGGACATCCTTTATCATATTGTTACTGGAATTTGCTCTCACTCATAATTATTTTTTATGTGAACAAAAGATTTTTTTACAGACAGAAGGCACAGCAATGGGTGCAAATGTTGCCCCTACATATGCTATTCTGTTTATGTCCTATTTTGAAACTAGCTTTATGTACACTCTTGAATTTTTTCATACGTCTGTTATTTTATATCATAGGTATATTGATGATTTGATTTTCATTTGTAGAGGTAATATTTTGGAATTTGGGAAGTTTACTGACACTTTAAATGGTAATAAGTTTGGTTTGGAATTTACTTTTAAAGTGAATTTGAGTGTTACAGTTTCTTGATATTCAACTATATGCGGACATTCAGAACAAAGTTCAGTTCAGACCTTTTAAGAAAGAAACAGCAACCAATAATTTTTTACATGCTAGTAGTGCACATCCGACCCACTTAATTGAGGCTCTCCCATATGGTGAGTTTAAACGTACCTTTGAACACACCTCTGAAAGTTGTTTCCTGCTAGAGGGATTTTATGATATAAAGAGTAGGCTCTTGGCTAGGGGGTATTCTGAAAACTTGATTAAAAAAGTGAAACTAGAGTGTGGAATAAAAATTATCTTGTTAGGAGTAATGTTGTACAATTTTCTAAAAGACATATGGATAATAGGTATAACAATATGGATGAGAAAATATTTTTTGTAACAAAATACTCTCCATTTTCTAACATGTTGAAGAATGTTGTGGATTTTCTGTGGCCCATAGTCTGCTGTAGTGATGAAATAGGACATTTATTTCCTAATAAAATTACTTTTTCATATGGAAGATACCCTAATTTGAAAGAGATTTTGAGCCTTAACTACAATACCAGAGTTATGAGTGAAAATACTGGTATGTTTAAGTGTGGGAAATGTAAGGTCTGTTCTAGGGTGAAAAATCTATCAAGTGAATTTATTAATGGTGTTAAATACACTGCAACTGATAGATTTAATTGTAAATCCTGTGGTGTAGTTTATATTGTGGGTTGTGGATGTGCACCACCAAAATGTTATATTGGCCAAACGAAACGTCAAATTAAAATACGTATTCTGGAGCACATTGGTGATGTGAGGAATTGCAGGTTGGATAGCCCTATTTCTGAGCATTTTAACACAGTTCATAATGGTGTGTTGGATTCACTCTTTTTCTGTGTATTAGCTAAGCCAGATGTTAAGTGTTATGGTAACTTTTCTCAGAGGTTACTTAATTTGGAAAGTAGGTTTATATTAAACTTTGGCACTCTTGCACCTAGAGGTTTAAATTTGGAGATGAATCTCACTTTATAATATAATATGTTTTTATGGCAAAGTTGATGTTTCTTTAAATCTCATATATTTGTCAATTGATTATTTAATTGAAGTCATTATAAAAAGATGCTGATGATTGTCATGAATTATTCATGTGAAAGCTTATTTTTAGCCGAGGTACCAAAAGACAATAAATCTGCAGTTTCCTGGCTCCTGAATGTGGTTGTTCTTTTTTTGCTAGTTCATGTTTTTTTCTGCTTTTGTATAATTTACCAAAGGCATGCAAGTACTCCAAAGAGCTTAAATTATCTCTACAAAAACAGCCACAGTTGAAAGGATTTAAAAATATTTAATAACAAATAGTCAAAACACAAAACATTTACTACATAGTGCAAGTCAAGAGTTCAGAGATCACAGAGAAATACTTAAAATAATTCAGTAGTACAGTTCTGACATCACAGAAAAACAGTCTAATCTTTCTAGTTTCTAGCTATTTCTAAGAGAAGACACAAGTCTAAGATAAACTTACATACAGAGCAAAACAGTGCTGATGAGTTGGATGGTCAAGATAAAAATGTTTAATACTCTCTGATTCTCTCTGTTTTTAAAATCACATTCTTGGTTCACATTACATCATTCTTCACACTTCATTGGGTTCCCAGGCTAACAGAAACTACATTTATATTCTTCACCACTGGGCAGAAACCAGAGCAATAAAGGACATTTATGCATGCAAATTCTGGCCATTAACTCTGGCCTTAAAACAATAGGCAGGATGTCTCACTCTAGAATTACTGACTTCGAGTTTTAACATCAAAGGGTCACAACATGCTTTATTTGGTCAGTAGAGTGCACTGTTGATACATTTTTTCCAGTTCCACATGTAACATTATTTTTACCATTTAAGACACCAAGCCTGTGGTTTATACTAATATTACAGACTAACATGGGAAGGTCTAAATGAATTGGTAATTAGGCATATTAGGGCACAAAAGTATCTCTTTTATAAAGGTAATCACAAGTTCTGTTCTGAAAATTTTTGGAAAGTATTCTTTGATTGTCTTTTAACCTGAAACACTTTTCATTTTTGTATTATATCTCCTTAATGTATTATCTGTTGTATATATTATGAATGATATGGGCAATGTATAGCTGTATATAGTTTTTGTTGATGTTTGTACAGTGTTCTTCTGTGGTTTGTATTGTTTGTCTATAAGATAATAAAATAAAAAGATTTTCAAAAAAAAAAAAAAAAAAGAATTATCTACCA
Organism: Protopterus annectens; assembly: GCF_019279795.1. Classification (NCBI taxonomy): domain Eukaryota; kingdom Metazoa; phylum Chordata; order Ceratodontiformes; family Protopteridae; genus Protopterus; species Protopterus annectens. The sequence continues at coordinate 1,162,456,692 of NC_056725.1, read as the reverse complement.
AATTCTATCTGGCTAGGCTGGCAGCCTTCATCTATCTTCACCCAGTCTTCACACATGCTTTTTAGGAGCAATCTGAGAAGCCAGTAATTCAGAGTAAGGCCACTGTAAGTAAGCGCAGAAAAACCACCTGAAATTATGGTATCTACACCTTACACTATGGAGAGCACAAACTGCATTGTGGAAAAAGTAGGACAAACTAAAAATCAAAATAATTTTACTGTGGCAACCTCTACCAGGTTATTTTTGAGTATAATTTTCTAACATTTCTCTAATAATTAAATAATGGTCATATAAGTTGTATCTATTTTTAACCGATGTTGTCACATTATGGCTAATTTGGTATAATTATTCAAACTGTAAATGGTTTTATATTGTTTTGAAGCTTGTACAATTGTTGTTCTGAAAATGCTTTTGCAATAGTTTGGAGCTTTTTTCCCCAGGCCTCTGCTGAAAATGGGCACCTACCAAGTTGGTCTTTCCTGGTAATCTTGTTAATAAATTGTATATAAAATAAATAATAGCTTAGTAAATAACACTAACAACCTAGAATGATGCAGACAAACTAACTTAATAAAGTATAAAAGAACAGGACATAATGGCAAGTTTATGTCTTTTCCCTTGTTTCTGAATAGACCTACCCCTTAACATTTTAACATGTCATATGCGGAGGTATTGTCACACATTTTGAACTATATTCCTGACATCTCCAATTCTGTCTGGCAAAGGCAGAAAGAAAAATCACTCTCCGAAATGGATTTTTCATAACAGTCGTACTATGTATCACAAACTCTATACCAGAGACCCAAGACGTATATTCTGAATATCTACTCCAAAATTATTGCCATTTTCCAGAGATATAAGACTGCATTTAATTAGACAAACAGCTTGCAACTTTGGCATTTTTCATATTCAGAGCCACAGATTTCAAAGTTATATTTGGTTTAGAATAATTAATGACAGCTAATATCACAGGAATTCATTTAATCTGAAAAATATTTGCTGGTAGTTTTGCTATTTATAGTATTTATGGGACCTACATTTTCATAATCACGTGTCTTATTCAGTGTCATGTTAACTGCCTACGTTAAGAGTTGCATTTAGTACCGTGAACATTTATACATAACTTTGATGATGTTTAAGCTGATTGACTGGAATAGTAGCACTCGTAACCTGAGTTTATTGAGCTTACCATTTGCCAGAGGCTCAGCCAGGGGTTTGGGGCTGAATGGAATTCTGTTATTTCTCATCTTCTCAGGGGGAAGGTCTGAAGCTTTTTCTGACTTATTCTAGGTGAAGGCCATGGCCTCTAACCCAAGCAGAGCAAGAGAACTGGCTGCAGCAAAAGGTGCAAGCATGGAAGCATGCATGACCTACAGTCCCCTATGGAAGCATGCATGACTCACATTCCCCTCTGGAAGCATGTATGACCCACATCCCCGCATGGAAGCATGCATGACCCACATTCTCCCATGGAAGCATGCATGACCCACATTCCCCTATGGAAACATGCATGACCCACATCCCCCCATGGAAGCATGCATGACTCACATTCCCCTATGGAAGTATGCACGGCCCACATTCCCCTATGGAAGCATGCATGACCCACGTTCCTCTCTCACAACAAAGAGCATTCAGTGATGTCAAAGGCAGGCTAATAGAAAAGTCACTACCGGCTGGCAGAATTGAGCCATATAGGGAAACCCCAAACTGCTGTCTGCCACTGCTATGAAGATAAAAGTGGGGCATCAGAACACAGCAGATGGTAGACAGCAGGTGGAATGCTGATTTAATTACAGAAAAAAAAAACTTTGGCAGTGTTTGAGATTTTGAGGATCAATACTCAGCATGCTATCCACGGGAACCCATATCCTGAAGCATGTCAAATGTCATCACAATTCTGTCTCTAAAGGTGATTTCACTCAGCTACAGGGAATTACATTTCAGGGTTGAATTACATGGCAGTAGTGCATAATTTATAAGGTTGGACCCAAAGCTTAGTATTTTGAAAATCCTGTTCAAAATTATTAAAAATTGGCAGTGTTATCGAATATGTACTTACTCTAGCAATACTTCTTTTTCTTCTTTCGGCTTTTCCTTGTTAGGTGTCGCCACAGCGGATCACCTGTCAGTTTTGATTTAGTACCAGGTTTTCAGAGTGTTTTGCACAGTCCAAACTTAATGAACTGTGACACTGTTATTCATAGCCCAGTCCTGAAAGTAATTCCACAGTCAGAGCAACATTCTTTTTCCTGCAGAATCTGCACTGTTTCAGTTTTTGCAGCATAGGTCAGTAGGGAACATTAATGAGTAGCACACCAATGCAGCATAGGTCAGTAGGGAACATTAATGAGTACCACACCAATGCATCATAGGTCAGTAGGGAACATTAATGAGTAGCACACCAATGCAGCATAGTTCAGTAGGGAACATTAATGAGTAGCACACCAACGCTGCATAGGTCAGTAGGGAACATTAATGAGTAGCACACCAACGCAGCATAGGTCAGTAGGGAACATTAATGAGTAGCACACCAAAGCAGCATAGGTCAGTAAGGAACATTAATGAGTAGCACACCAACGCAGCAAAGGTCAGTAGAGAACATTAATGAGTAACCCACCAACTATATCTTGTTACTGAGTATGAGTCAAGCATCCTGTACTTGGGAAAGTCCCTTAACAAACCTAACAAGAAGTGCTTAAATGTTGTACATTTATCTGCTTAAAAGAGAGATAATGATTATCTGCAAAATGACTTCTACAGTTTTATGAAGACCAGCCATATAACTTTTGAATAATTTTAGTTGATGGTGTGAGTTGTTGATTCACCAAAATCAGTGTACACCTTTCCAGAAGTGATTTTCTTTAAACAGGGGGGAGGAGATGGTCTATTCCCTGCATGGCACTACTCCCATACCTTTCAGCTTTTGGCAATACAGATTTTGGTTCAGAATTTTGCTCTGTCTTAAAATGTGTGATTTTTTTTAAGAAAAGATTGTGATTTGCAATAAAAAACATAATGACAATCATCACAATTACAAATGTTTGCTTCAGAACACTCATTTAACTTAAGATATCCTTATTCTATCATTTCTGTAAGTCAGTAGTACCCATATATTTTAAAACGATCCCTTGACTTGGGACTTGTTTCCTTATTACTTTAGCTTTGTTCCTGATTCTTGTAGTAAAATGTTGCAAGCTATGGCATCCGCAAATAACTAAATAAACAAAAATTAATTAATTTTGTGATTCTTGCAAGACTGCAGAAGTTCCCTTTTGAACAGTTTTTAGATTTGTAAATTTAGGCTTTATAAGTTCAACCAATATTCATATGTAAAAGTAAGTTTCATAATATTTATTAAGCTACAAACTGGGCAATATCACCAAACTTATAAGCCTGTATATACTTGCTGAATATAGAACTTAGAAGACCTTTATTTAGATGAACATTTAGATGAGACAATGAAAATGGCAGTCATCATAATTGATAACAAGGTCAAAGTGATTTTTTTCCCACACCAAAATGAATAAATTATCTATGGTGTGGTGAAACCTAATTCATAAGAAATCAGAAAGTTGTTTATTATGTTCCTTCACAAGGAGATTCAAAAGAAAGGCTCTGTTTCATTATCTCAAAACAGCAAAGGCAGACACGGAGGAGCATATTGACTATACTCTCAAGTAGTATGAAATGATCATGCATACATTTTTAATTTATAAAGTTTTCCTTTAGATCAATCTAATTTTAAAGGCTCAGGCCCCACTCCCCTAACATAGTTTAACTCTTGAGGTTGCACAACATCTGAGAAAGAGAATAACCCAGCTTTCAAGTCAAAGAAATTATTCCTTTCCTCTAAGACTACACAGACTTCACATTGGAATTGCAGTAAATCCATTAGTAATTGGTTGGATGATGCCTTGTGTGCCAGACCCAGGTCACCTTATAGCAGTCTGTAGGATACCGACTACATACCACTCAACTGTCCAGATTTTCACAGAATGTCCACATTTTTGCCTTGTATTTTTGACTTCTTCATAACATTTATGGTTTTCTGGAAAATCACTGCAGATTAAATTCACTAAACAATTATACACATCTGATTTTCAGACTACATATCCTTCTGGAAATACATGCTAACACAAAACCTGCTATTCTAGAATCTTCTTAGGTTTGTAAGAGCAATAATTAAAATTTGTCCCTGATTTTGGCCCTTTATCTCCTCATTATTTTTGGCTTTGTCCAGATTTCTTGCACATAAAGTGAGAGGAATGACCAAGTATAGTGACAAGGTTTTGAGTCAGTCAATGGAGGACATGTTGTTTAGGCCTTGTATCCTTTTAGTAAGGTATCTCTGTGGGCATTCCAGGTGCGGCATGTGTCTAAACATATACATGGCAAAGGGGGCATTATATTCAATGACTGGCCTAATCAGGGGCAATGACATTCCTAGATCTAGGAACAATCCCTTTGTTTATGTTATGCAAATACAGAAGGGCTTTGTTAGAACAACTGACATGTTGGTCAAAAGTTAGGTCACTGTCCACTTACATTCTCAAATCCCGAACAAGTGGGTCATCTCTTAGGGGTGTATTGTCAATATGGTAGTTCCCTGGAGTAGATGACTTCCCAAAGGATAAAATAATGCTTTTTTTGGCATTTAGTTTTAGTCCATGATTTTGGCAACAGTTTACATCAGTTTAATATTTACAGTGTATATATATATATATATATATATATATATATATATTTTTTTTTTTTTTTTTTTTTGAGTGGGTAGCAGTGGTTTCCACTGAGCCTGTGGCTCTTTCATAAGAAATCAGGCATATTGCAATTTATTTTTTTTATTTTACATTTGTTGACCGGGATAGTCCGACTGGATGCATGTCCATTTTCAGTGGAGGCCCAGGGAGAAAAGCTCCAAGGTAAACAGAAACATTAAAAACATGTTACAGTTATAATTTTGACAAAGAGTACATAAGCAAACAATAATAAACATGTTCCACAGGTTAGAGTTAAACCCTGGTGAAAGCCAGGGGTAAATTAAACAGTAGCTGATTAATAGATTTTACACAGTCTAGAAGAGAGTTAGGCAGGCTTGATACAATGACATAGCCAGTTTAGTGCCAGATGTTGTCTGAGTCTAGTTTTAAATTGACCTAGGGAGGAGAGTAAAGTAATGTCAGCTAGAGGTGAGTTCCAGGATCTGCCTAGAGAGTTTACAAAGAGATTCACCGGCTGCATTGTTAATTTTGCTTGTCTGAATTAGTAGTCTTTATACGCAAGAGTAAACCTTATAACTCAAGAGAAAGTCACTCGTTATTCCTCACTCTAGGCATATAAACTCAACTTCCATCTGAAATGTGTCCAGCTTAAACAGCTGCAACATCACCTTAACATTTCATCCAAAGGACAGTAGTACAAGACCTCATCAAGCCTGTACTTTAGTGTCAGTATTGATGTGTAAGGCCACGTACCTGCTGGAAGACAGAACCTATAGTTTTAAGATCTTCCAGTATCCAATTCAAATGTCCAACATCCAGCTCTACTGACACTATATGCAGCTTTAGTACTTTTCCGTATGACATAGAGAGCATTATAGGGTATTTGAAAATCTTGAGCAGTTAAACTGGGCACTGACACTACTAAAGCTGTAAGCCTTTGTTTACAAAGGGTGAACACAATCTCATAGCACTGGCCATTGTCAATATGCTTGACTTTAAGTGCACAACACTCCCAGTTTGTATATTGCACCTCACAGATGCACTCACCATCATAACATTGGAGGACGAAGAACTACATAGGTTTACATTCTGTCAGAAAGGTGTGATATCACCCAACCCTCCTTTTATAATCTTTTTTTTTTTTTTTTTTTTGCTTAAACAGATTTCCATTTCCTGAAATGCAATTTTCTTCTGTGTTACTAATGTCCGTATAGGCAAAGCTTCTGTAAATTCTTCTTTGGCTTGCAAGTGACAGTGGCTAATTTTGAGCATTTATGTTTCTGCAGATGTACTTTCCGGTTGTTAAATTTTTATTAAAGTGTACAATATGTGTTTGTCTTTACACCACTCAACTCGGTTGCATCATGTTAACACTGAAACTAGCTGGAGGAAATTATAACTTCTGCCTTCATTATTTTCCCTTGTTTAATCAAGATCTTAGCCTCCTCCATTTGCATTATTCCTTCCCGGCTACATTGACTGCCTTCTTTCATTATATCCATAATTACTGATTTCACAATTCAAAAAATGACTGTAGTTGCTTTAAATACCCAGAGGAGGTAGAAAGCACAGCCCCAGAAAAAAACTCTATTATATGTAAGGAATACGTCCCTTACAGGGTACCACAGCTGCAGGGTTAGTCCTCTAACATGAAGTTGTTTTGTAATTACATTCCTTTATGAACAGGAAGACAGCACTGATTCAACATTATACAGACCTGTTGTAATATCATTAAAAGATCAGTAGTTGTCTTGGCTAGATTAACAAAAGAATTACAAACCTGTGCAAATTCTCAATATAGTTATAAAGCGAGTTTCACTAATGGTAATGGTGTATTTCCTCTTATAGCATCTTTAAAGGACATATACACACATATACTTTTTTGCATCTGTTTTCTGCCTTTTCAACAGCAGTTAGACTGGATTTACAGAAAAAAATGTATATTACTGCTACTGACAAGAAAATTCAGCAGTCAAGGCTTGGTTAAAGATACAAACTAGTAAACATTCATAAAACCAAATAGCAAAGGGAAATCAGTGAACATCGTATGTTAGGTCCATCTCTAAAAATCTAAACTAACGAATTCTCCAAGAGTTGGTAGTCCTATCTGTAGAACCTCGTCATACTCTGATTTTTTTTTTTCTTTAATAACACAAGCTGTAAAAAATGGGTGGGGGAAACAGAAGAAACAAAGAGAATATGCATTTGGGAAAACTAATTGGCAGATACAAAAGAAAATAAAAAGCAAAGATATGTTTTATTATCGTGGTGAACAGACTGATGTTTACAGTCAAAGCTAGATGCAATGACTAGATGGAAAATACAGAGGCAAGCCATGGAATAAAGATACAGAAACGTTCAGTTTAAATAAGTGTAGTAGACAATAAGGAAAGGAAGGCTTGCAACTTGGGCTGTAGCTAAATGCTATGACATATGGTGTTTCACTGGGACAAATACAGTCACAGACGTTTTGGTACATCTGAGAATATATGCTTCCACTGTACCATACAGCTTCCCTACCCTTTTTATATTTGAATTCATAAGGAATCCGAGTTAATAAATTATACTTCTTCAAGATATTTTGTTTCTGGTGAAAGTATTCTCATACTGATTCTATCAACTAGAAATGAAAAAAAAAAATACTGGATAGACTTCATACCTCTCAACTGTACAGATTTTTGCAGAATGCCAGATTTTTGACCTGTTCCTCTTTTTTCCTGGCAAATCACTGGACTAATCTCAGAACTGAAGTCACTAAATGACATTCATTTGAGTTTCAGACTTCAATTCCTTCAGAAAATGTATATTAAAACAAATCCTGTTACTCTAGCAACTTTCTAAGTTTATAAGAGCAATACTTAAAATATGCCCCCTATATTTGTACCACCATTTTGTCAAGCTTTGCCCGGATTTTTTGCATTAACAGGTTGAGAGGTAACATAGCCAATAACCAAATGTGGTGTTGTTTACTTCTGAGAATGTCTACTGAGCTGAGCCGCAATGTTTTATTTCAAGCGGCAGTTTGGAGTGACAAACTTAAATGAGGTAGAAATACACTTAAGTAAATAATCAAGGGTCTGAATCTTCCTTCTCACAAACTGCTCAGCACTACCTCTAATTTTGTAGAAGATAAATGTGAAACGCACATAAGCAACTTCAACAAGGAAGCTTAAAGCGTAATGGAAATTACAAGAAAGTATAATGAAATAATATTACTACTTCTTTTTCCCAGTTAGGGGTCGCCACAGCGGATCACCTGTCTGCTCATGATTGGCAGTAGAGTTTTGCGGTGTCGAGTTGCCAGCCTAGTTCCCAACCTTCCTTTGAAGGTGCACACATTCAGGCCTAGGGGCAGTTTGCAGTATCCAATCCACCTACAGCATGTCTTTGGGATGTGGGAGGAAAGCGGAACACCTGGAGGGGACCCATGCGACCACAGGGAGAACATGCAGACTCTGTACAGAAGGCACCCCTGCCGAGGATCGAAGCGAAGAGCCTCTTGCTGTAAGGTGGCAACGCTAACTGCTGCACCACCGTGGCCGCCGCAATGAAATAATATTACTAAATGTCTTAAAATGAATGTACGACATACCCTTGCAATGTGGAACGCGGACTTTGCTAACACTCAAAACGAGGAACGTTTCTCACAGTGAGGCATAACAATATTGAAGAATGCCCTACCACATACACTGAGACACACAATGGCTAGTAATAAAAAGCAAGAAAAACATTGAAGTTAAGTAGTTCTAGGAAAGCTCAAAATCCCACAGCCGGCACACTGCTCTGGCTGACAAAAACGGTCGGTAAAGCTGCAAATGAGAGGGTGTATGGGTAAAGTAATACAATCAGAGCAAAGACAACAGCACCGTGGAAGACATCAACGAGTCAGTGACCACACAGTACTGGAATTCAAGACAATCGATTCTCAGCTAGAGCGTCTTCTGTGTGGAGGCATGCGTGAATGAGCGTGCCTTCGTTGAAGTTGTGCGTCAGGGCTGGTAACTCGTCACGTAAAAATCCACTACCAAACATTTAGCGGACTGGAGTTGACGACCCCTAACCGGGATAAGCCGAAAGACATACCAACAAAAGTCTTAAAACTAATTTCTGTACTTGGGCTAATCTCTCAGTAGTTTCTATTGTATAGTGCCAATTTAACGCACCGGTCTTAAGGGGTACTGCAACTTACATTCAAGGCAAACATTTCAAAGTAAATAACTTATCTTGCGTTTTCAGCATTCTCTCTGACCATGCTTTTCCACTGTCCCTGATTTTCACTCAGATTTTATCTCTGTCCTTCTTAATCCCTCTCGAAATTTGTGACTTTTGGAGAAATTGTGGTGAATTACACTTAAAAATAATGACAATATTTAGAGTTATAGACTTCAATTCAAAAACTATATTAATTCCATTCTTTTATTCTGTCAATGTCTGTAATTAACAATACTAATATTTAAAAGTGTCCCTTATTATTTCTGGATTTGTCCTTGATTGGTTGAGAGCTGTCTCAGAGATCCAGGCTTTGTATTAAAAAGAAACAAAACTGACAGTTATGTGCATGTAAGTTAGCAACATTTTCATAAGAACGTTAACTTTAATTTCAACGTGTATTTTCCCTACGGCTTCTCTTCTCTTGCATTTTGTTACAGTTCGTAAACACACACCGCACAAATGACTAACAAGCATTTGGACAAATACGAGTAGACAGTGGTGTTTTTTGCGCATGCTCATTAATACTGACCCACAGGATGAACTTTGTGTTAAGTAACAAACAACTCATTAAAAAAACAGCAATGCATGTAATGCAACGCTTAGTTTTCGACACGGACCTTTAGTTGTTTTTGTGCTTCTGTGATTTGCCCATTGCACTTGTCTATAAATTTCTTGGGTTGACCCTCAGTATCAGGTCATTTGGGATCCGCCTTTATTTCATTGCTATTGGCAGACACGAGCCCATAGGCGTGGGTCTGGGAGATCATTGGCTTTTCTGTAACCAAACCTGCCTACTAAGGAGGTGGGTTGCTTCTTGTGTTATTTAGCTTAGAAGCCAGGGACTATTTTTGTTAGTTGGTTAGTTGAAGGACTTGGGACTAGTGTTTTAGTTGTCCACTGTTAAGAAGCTTACACAAGGTGGAATTGTTTGTTACCAACTGATTAAAGAAAGCATAAAAAAGAAGAAAACCATGAGACTCGCAACAGCAGTGGATACAATAAAAGAAGCTTCTTTGTCGGTAAACAACTTGTTGAAGATATGTAACCAATGTAATCGGCTTTGTATGGAGGTAAGTATGTCTTCCAGCTATGCCGCTACCATAATATTGTTTTATTTTTTTGTTTAATGGGCGTTTTTTTTTAAACAGAAAATACAGCTGTTCCATTATACAACGAAACGTCTATTTTCCTTTGTGGTTTCCGAATGGGTTAGTTACTGTTCTTGGTTAGCCCCTTCAGTTTGCAAGCACTTATATCACACACATTCTCACTCTGGAGCAGATCCATTGTGCTGGTGATCCAACACATGATGTACTGGAAGCATCCTTTTATGTGTATGCATACTGTAGTTCTCAACCACTCTGGGACAGATCTCAACAGAATCGGGGACAAATCCAGTAATAATCAAGGACAATCTGGGACCCTTTTTTAAATATTAGCACTATTAACGTGAGACATTGATAGAAAAAGAGAACGTGAATTAATATACATTTAGTAAAGTACATCTAAAACTCTAAAATCGTTGTCATTTTTTTATTAAGTATAATTCTCCACATTTTCTCCAAAAGTCGCCAGTTTTAGAAGGGATTGAGAGGGACAGAGCTAAAATTTGAGTCAAAGTCCGGGACCCTTAAGAGCTATGCTGCATATAATTTTAGGTTTTATTTTACTCGAGGTTGCGAAGTATGGATTTATGTACATTTTTGTTTCATAGAGCAATTTATCTTTGTGGTCTGTTGAAATGATTAAATTACTCTTTGTTTAGATGGCAAGTTCCCAGTACCTGGGTTGCCCCTTTGAGGGAATTGAGGTGGTGTATATAACTTTTGCACCATTTCTGCCTGGTTTGTACTTGGCAAGGCTGTTTTTGCCCAAAGGAAAACTGCGTAGACTGCCACTTGGCATATTCCTTTCTTTAGTAGTTGCTGAAGTATTTACTAGCCTCAAGTTTTGGATTTGTGTGCATGTTTCCAAGTTGGTAAAACTCCTTGCACAGTTTTATGTTAGTAATGTAAAGTGATAGCAGAAGTATTTTTACCGAACGCCTGATGTATTTATTTTTGTGTAAGAGGACAGTCCATACTTCTCTCAGCTGATTTTGCTTTTTAGCTCAACATTTGTGGTTTAGGGAGAAAAACTGGTGAATTACACACATTATAATGTAGGGAGGCTCCAAGTGCCCCTGATTGTTTCTGGGTTTGCCCCTGATTGTGAAGGTTAAGAGATTGAGCGCTATAATTGTTTTCCTGTTTGTAAAAGTATTTGACAGCATGTTATTGTAGTGGGCTGCACATTTCATTTTTAGTTTCAAAGATGATGCAGGGTGCTGTCTGTGGTCCAGTTCAGATTGCTTCAAAATTGTATTTTTAATGTAGAAAGTTTATGATTTTGCTTTTGTTCTGCCATTGTAGCAACTGCAGTAACAGTTCCTTAATGGCTGCATTCTCTATTCTGCCTTTTATGTTCTGTATTTTGCATGGTAGAAAGTGTGGTCTTTGTACAGTGCTGTGTTGTTGTGCTCAGCTGTTTGGATATGTGCACTGTTTTGTGCTGATACTGCATTTTGACCCCAGGATCTGATTTGCTAACTCTTGTTGTTCCTCCTCCTCCTCTCTAAACTGTCAACATCTGACTAATAGCTGTCAAGCAGGTATTCCTGATGCTGCTTCAGAGCACCTTGCAAGAGAAGAGGTTTAGCTGTTTTGACAACTTGTGGTTTCACAATCTTTTTCTGAATCCTATTGCTCGAGATTTTTAATTTGAGCACTCCCCTTAGACCCTTTGTGTAAGGTCTTGCTTCATGCTTTAACCCATAACAGTACACTATATATTTTGTGCAAACTCGATGCATACTGCCATAAAGCAGTGAAGTTAGTTTTTTTTTTTTTCCCTCTCCAGTAACTAACACCAGCTTTTGACTAGTACTGAAATTCAATATTCCACCAGTTTTAGTTGTGCTTGGAATGTGTAGTACAGATTGTGGAAAAGCAAAAATTCAAGTTACTATAGTGTGGAATACAGTGATATGCCAAAACTGATGTTTGGACATGTGTTGCTGTGTGCAGTGGGTAGCATTTCTGCTTCACCAAGCTTGCTTCTTCTGCAAGAGAGTTCTGGCTGAGATGTATTTAAAGTGGATTTTGCAGTGGGACTGCCCGCTATATGGTAAGAGGAGTCCTGATGGTGTAACAGTCCTAGTGGTGACTACCAACATTTGACAGTTGAGAGGGGAAAATCTGCACAAGTATTGGAGTTTATCCAAATTTAGCATAGCTGTTCACTTTTTTGGGAACTTGGATATCGGTAGATTACATTTTTTTACTGCCTACAGAAATAAATCCTCACCAGTATTTCTATTCATTTTATAGAAGCAGGGTGCTTGAAAGCATGTGTCGAGAGTCATACCTGTGTGCACAGGTCAGTTGTGACCCCTCTCCCTCCATATTGTAACCATGCAACTGCTGTCTTTTGTGACTTGGAGTAAAAAAAAAAAAAAGCCCAAAGGACTTCTAGCAGATGCTTGCAAGTTGTATAATGTGGTGATCTGCCCCATCTGCTTCTGTTGAATCAGGAGCCATGAGAATTAAACTGTAGAGGAACCTGCCGGGTTTGCATGACTCTTGTATTGAAATTGATTCCCCCTCCCCCAACACCTGTGCAGTCGTATTATGTTTGTCTTTAAGGAAAAAAGTAGGACAGCAAGTGGCTTGATTTCAGCTCCATGCTCCCCTCTAGAAATGCAGTTTTTAATTGGTGACATTTTATTTGTTTTGTTAGGTGTAATTTCCATTGGATCCAAATATCCACAGATGTCTTCATTGCCAGCCATACATGAGTGATTTGGATTGCCCTAGCCATACCAAGGTTCTTCACTTGAACACATAGATCTAGCAGAGTTTGAAAGGAAGTTGTCACTTTATCCATTCTGTAGAATATTGTGGTAGGGTCCAAATGTCATGGCTGCATTGTATGGCGAGTTATGTTTAATGTCACCGAAGACTAGTTTTGATTTAAAAAAAAAATGTAGCTGGTGCTTAATTGTAGCAGTCATCCTGCTTTTAAAGGGTTGGAAAGAGCAAACAATTTTAAATGCTTCACAATCCCCCTTTTATAATGGTCGGAACTGTCCTGCTTGACATTCTCAATTGTTGCTTTCTGAGCTAGTGTATTTTAACAGTGTTTGAGGTAGCTCTTGTCTGAGCACATTGGCAGAACGTGGTATTGTATTTATTAGGAATTTTGGCTTTAGAAGCCTAAACTGGGAAGGTTAAATGCATGTTTGGAGAACATTTAGCTTGAGAAACTTCCTGACTTTTTTGTACAGGTTACTGTTACTCTAATACCTGATCAGCATTATGTATCCATGGATTTTATATCTAAGGTAAAAGAATGATGACTTTATGAAGTTGATGAAAGAAAAAAGTCTAAACTCTGTTCCCCTTCCATATTTTTTATGGAAATTTGTGTGTTTTCAAAATGGTATTAGAAATTTTTTAATTTCTCCATTTGTCTTGACTCTCTTATGAAAGGATACATTTGATTTTGTTGATTGATGTGGCTAGATTTCTTCATTGTAGAAACTGAAGTGCATTTTTTCCATAGGGACTTGGAAAAAACATTCGTCGAGCACTAGGAGATGGACCAAGTTGCTTCATTCCAGAAAAAGAGGTATGCGAGGAATCTGTTTTCATTTTACGGGGGGGGGGCAACTTTTTTTTTTTTCAAAACCACTGGCTTACAAGCGTTGGTGAAAATTTGCATGAACATTAGAATGCAAAAAGTGGCTAGGGCCATGTATAAACTAAGGCACCGTTAGACTAAATCTGTGTTTAATCCTTTGCTAGATTCCACATCTGGCGAAAGAAGATGAGCAAACTCGGGCACTGCTTCATGTAGCCATTGCTCCATTGGGTCGTCTTGACAACGTTGCTCTTGTGATGACTTCCCATCCGCAGTTTCTGGAGAGTTTTCTTAAGACACAGTACCATCTGCACCATTTGGATGGCCCACTGCCGTATCATTACAGGCACTATATAGGAATTATGGTAATTCTTTTGTTTTCAGCCTTTTTGAAATGTGTGCCATTTGACTTGTACTGGAATCGTATTGTTGATTTAAAAATGGAAACTGCAAATTTTAATGCATGTCCACAGTTCTTGCCTAACAGTAGCAGACATGACTGTACTTAATGGTGTGATCGTTTCTGTACAGGTGTGTCTGATCTCAAAAGCTGGTGTGTCCCTGCCGTTTGCCTTACGGTAACAAGGGGTCATCACTCTACACCAGCACTTGACTCTGCACCTTAAATGCCATTCTCTTTATGGTGGAGTTTTTTTTTTGGGGGGGGGTCCTTCCCCTTACTCTGAAGTGCAGTGACGTCTGGGTTAGCATTAAGAAGATGCAAAGGACCTTAACCCCCCCCCACACACACACACACGTCATAATTGGTATTGGGAGATAAAGAAAAAAAAATAAAACTGCTTTAGAAAGTAATTCATTATTCTGTACTGTGCTGTTAACACACCTACATACACACTGGGTTTAGGGGACTTCTTGAACATTGAATTTGACATTTTGATAGATGTTTGGGTTAGAATGCTTGATCTAACAAACTCTGCATGACCATGTGTCCCACACAGTGCACCTTGTGCATGGTGAAAAGGCTAGTTTGAAGAGCACACTCACAATCAACCTATATTTGCGAGTTTGTTTACTTCAGAGGTATACAAAAATGTGTTTAGGTTCATGTTTCAGCATCTAGCATGTCCCATAGCTTTAGGGTTAAGGAACTACCCCTCCTTTCACACCCAAGGACACTGAATTGTAAACTTGGGCACCACTGCTACTTTCCTGTTTCCTCAATGTTTGCTGCATACCTTGATTGGCTTTTTTTTTATAGGGTGTTATTGTGCATTTAGTGTCTTGAGGTCCTGAGGTCCAAGTTAATATGGTGGACTGCTATTGTTCAAAATCAAAGGGGAAGCTATTCTATGCAAGACATGAAAAACCAAAAAACGGCTGAATAGGAAAACCCTAAACTTTATTTAATAGTCACAAAATAAATCCAATAAAATGACACTGTTGTATCCCACAACAGAGCTCATTATTTTTATTTCTATGAGCAGATGTCTCATTCCCTAGCATTAATTGTGTAAGAATGTTTTGGTAGTTTTCATTGTAGCCTTTTCTGGGTGTGTTTTGACATGCTCTCCAGAAAATTTTTTTGTTCTGAAATTTTGCACTTACTTTTTTAGGCTGCTGCCATGCCTCGATGCACTTACTTGGTGAACTTTAATGCAGACTGTTTCCTTCAGCTTGGTGGGGATCCCAAATGGCTTAATGGCTTAGAGTTTGCACCACAGAAATTGCAGAATTTAGGAGAGCTTAACAAAGTACTTGCTCACAGGCCATGGCTAATTACAAAAGAACATATAGAAGTAAGTATATTTCTCATCACAGCATGCACTACTGTAGTATTCTAATCCTAGATTTGTGTGTGGATGTGCAGGTCTATAAAATGTAACACACCTTGCTGAAATAACAATAGCAGGTGATAAGCAATCTAATCAGTACCCAGGTACTGGCAGCTGCAATCTGTGGTGGTAGTTTTATGTTTGTATTGGAGAGCTTAGCCGACTGAAGTTTTTAGATACGTATTGAATACTAGCTAGATGTAACTTGCCTGTGCCTCACTGTTTTGTGCCTGTTATGTGCAGCCCATTTTGCCATTGTCTACCCCTATTTATTCTAGTTTTACAAAGCTCCCCCAATTTAAAAAAAAAAAAAAAAATTGTGAAACTGCAGTTCAAATAAAATAGGTGTTTTTCCCTGGTTGATATCATGTGAGTGGTGGATGACCTAGTGTCTCTTCACACGTTTCATAGGTATGCCACCCCAACCTGAGTGCATTTTAGTGTGTGTATGTGTGTGTGCACACCTCTTCAGATTGTAGGCTATGATTGGAACACTGGCTAACAGCACAAAAGCAAGATTCTGCCTTTTAGGGTAGCTTATTTTGCTGTTATTAGTGTGTATGCATTAGGGCGGCCACGGTGGTGCAGTGGTTAGCATTGCCACCTCACAGCAAGAGGTTTTCCGGTTCGATCTTCGGCTGGTGTGCCTTCTGTGTGGAGTCTGCATGTCCTCCCTGTGGTTGCATGGGTTTCCTCCGGGTGCTACTGTTTTCTCCCACATCCCAAAGACATGCTGCAGGTGGATTGGACACTCTAAATTGGCCCTAGGGGTGTGTGTGTGTGTGTGTGTGTGTGTGTGTGTGTGTGTGTGTGTGCGCGCACGCATGCCTTCTGTGGAAGGTTGGACACCGGGCTGGCAAATCGACACTGTAAAACTCCACTGCCAATCATGAGCGGACAGGTGATCCGCTGCGGCGACCCCTAACTGGGAAAAGCCGAAAGAAGTGTGTATGCATTAATACTGGTGGAAGAGAACTTTGTGTGTGTGTGTGGACTATACATTGTACTTGCTGAAATCTGGTGTATTACTGCTTATGGCTTTGAGTGGAACACTAGTAATGATGTTGGGTGCTACTTGCTCTTGAATTTTTGTGTAGACTAACTATTTTTTCCCCACTCATTTTAGCAACTTCTGAAGGCAGAAGAGAATAGTTGGTCCCTAGCAGAGCTCATTCAAGCCATCGTGTTGCTCACACACTACCATTCCCTTGCCTCCTTCACATTTGGATGTGGTATCAATCCAGAGACTTACTCTGAAAATGGTCACACATTTCTGTCCCCAGCTGTCAGCAACTACTGTGTCTGTGACATTGCAAATGGAAATGGTGGCCTAGAAGAGACTACTACAAATCATACTGTAAGTCAACAGCTAGTGGATTAGAATGTAACCAGTTTATGACCACTTGCTTTTCAGATAGCTCATCTTGTTAAGACTGTATCTCATAGTAACAGTTCTCTGATGTGTCTATATAAATGTATGTTGGTTATTGGATGTGAGGGGGTTCATCACTGTGTGTGTGTGTGTGGGGGGGGCTTCAATCCTCCCATTCCCTCTCCCTCCTTAAGTAGAATAATTCTAGGAGTGTGCTAACACTGCAGGGAAAGGTGTCTCTTTTTGCAAGTCCTAACTTTAAATGAAACCACTATAATTTTGCATCTCTGTCAACTTCTCCGCACCCAGCACTTGGACTTTACCCACTAAGTGTTCCTGTTTCTGCACATGAGTTACCCAGTTCAGTGTTTCAGCAGTAGAACATTTCTTCCATGTGGCTGGAATTTTCCCCCTTTCACTTGAATACGTTCTGAAGATTTGTCTTGGGTAGCATGTTGCTCAGTGGCAATTCCTGATCTGCAACTGTAGGAGATTTGGTTTGATCTTTACTTCTGGTTACTGTCTGATTTCACTTTTTCCAGGTACTCTAGTCTCCTCCTGCCTCCAGAAAACATGTTGGTTTGATATGGTAGCAGTACATTCTGTGCATGTATATTATCTTTGCCAGGGTCTGTGCACCAATTCAATACCTGGATAAATGCTAAATGAACAACTAATTTGGCTGTCTTGAATCCTAACCCTTCCACAACACACACGCACGTTGGAACTTGCAGATATTGTCCTTTTTTTTTTTTTTCCCTGAATTTATTGTGAGTTAATAGGTGAAGTTTAACTGGGAGAGGAGTTTATTTGGGCATGAGTCTTGGATAACTTTGTCACATTTCAAAGTACAGTCGATACACTGGGACTGAAACCCTTCAATTAAAGACCCCTAAAGTGACAAATGGTATTTGTGTATGCCAAGCATTATGTTAGAAGATCTGTGTTATTTCTTCCCTCCCGCCAAGATGAGCCTTGGAGCAATTCACTGTTTTTGAGGAACTTTTGTACCTTTTCCACCAGTTGGAATGCAAGCAAATTATATAAAAGGGTACAGCATTCCCTAATTGGTCTGATTTAAGATGTGTGTATAATTGACAGTTCCCTTGGTAACATAGCTTCCAGCCCCCTGAAGGATCAATTGGGAATTCTCTGTGCTTTGTAGATAGTGGCAGCTGTATAGGTAGTATAGGTAGCAAATGCAAAGATGTAAGCATTCTGAAGTCTTTCACTGTTTTAACTTTTAGTCGTGATGATGTTTTGAGTTTCTACAGTGCTATGCTTTTATCATTTGAAGATGAGGTAATTTCTCATGCACTGTGTTTTAATGTCAAGTGCTGTAACTGTAGGGGGTGTTAGTTGACATCTGGGAAAGATTCCAAAATGGAGTGGCACCTTCTCTGTCACCATTGGATTCCCTCCCTAAAGATATTAGTCCTCCTAGTGTTGTAGAACCATCTAACTGCTTGTATAACCAAGTTAATAGTTCCCTACATACTCTGGGATCTGTGTAAGTGAATCTGTAGTGGGGTTTTCAAAGTAAGCTTTGTGGACAAACTGTTATCCAAAGCTGTCATACTTGCAAAGAAACTTACAAGAAACTGCCTTCACCATGATCTAATCCAGTAATTTCAGTCCTATACTTGCAAATTAGAAAAAAAAAACCCTACTGGAAATTAAGGCAATTTCCTGTAGAAGTTTAATGATATTTTTCTTTCTCTTTGTATAATTGAGTCTGACTGCTCTGCTGTGCTCCTGCTAAGGTTTGTGGAAGGGCTTTCATTGTAGGTAGGGACAATAGTAGTCTGTGTCCAAGTTTCAGGGACATAGCCAGTTTTTCATGGAAACACAGCAATTCATATGACCCAAGATGCATTGTTGAGGTGGGTTAAAACTCTCTTGTAGCTACAGTGTGTGACTACTGCTACTAAACATCCACGCTGCATACTAAACATCCACACTGCACACTGTCAAGTATGTAACTTTTTAAGGGGGTAAGTTATTGTAGACTTGCAGAATTTTGTCCCTCACACACCGGTTATACCATTTGGTGCATTATACAGGAACTGAAGGAAAGGACTATAGAAAGCAGTAAGCTCAAGTGAAGCCTCTACCCATAGTTTGAGAGAATTGTATTGCATTTTTCAGTAACTGGAACATGATAGTAGTGACTGGTGATTTTTTGGGTAATTTTATAGTCAACATAAATAGCTGACATTATTTTTGGGGATGTCTGGTAGTACGCCTGTGTTTGTCAGATAACTTGTCTTTCCTAACTTGAAACTTGCAGTTACTAGTGTGATGTTCTGCACAAATTTAAATGGCACTTTTGCTTCTGTTGCTTTTTAGACCTCTGACCCATTATGTGAGGTTGAAGTGTTGATGAAGAAAATGAAACGGTTGCAGGAATGTAAAGAGGAGGAAGAAGCAAGTCAGGAAGAGATGGCCACTCGGTTTGAGAAGGAGAAAACTGAAAGCATGCTGTTTACGGGTAAGGCCATAAATGTTTTACTGTTTTGGTAAATGTTTGCACAGTGAGTAACCTGCTTTGATATTGTCATCTTTTATGTATGCACAGAGTCTGGAGAATGTATATAGTCAGCTCTTTGCTCCAGAAAGAGTATAGTCTTTTTGTACAATATCCTTTGATTGGAAGTAGTGCGCGACCTAGGACTCGTGCATGCAGAGAAACGTGAGGGTTTTCTTAAATTTCATGTTTGGTAAAAGGATTTTGTGTGCTGAGTTAGCTGTATTGCAAAAGGAGCATGTGCAAGTTTATCTTCACTCGTTTGATCTTTATTTCTGCCTTAAAGAAAGCTACAAATGATTTGGAGAGAGAGTTGCAAAGACTGACTTAAGGTGTGGAGAATACAAACATTGTTTTATGTTGCATTTCAAAACCTTACTTGTCGCACACACTTGTAGTGCATATGTGTATATAAATTTAAACTTGTTTCATTTCAGAATATGAAGAAAATTTGCCAACAAGGAACATCTCTCAGCACTTTGAGGATGCCAGCTATGGTTACAGAGGTTTTGCTAGATGTAGGGAACATGTGCCAACTTTCCGTGCCCAAGTAAGTATTTTAAACTCTTGTTTTGTTCTCTAGTTCCGTAGATGGAATCATCTAGTGAAACTAAACATTTTTTTTGTTTGTTTTGTTGTTAGGACTTTTGCTGGGAAGACCATGGTTTTTCTTTAGTCAATCGCCTTTATCCAGATGTGGGTCAGTTATTGGATGAAACATTCCAGATAGCCTATAGTTTGACATACAATACTATGGCCATGCACAACGATGTGGATACTTCTATGCTGAGGCGTGCTATCTGGAATTATGTGCATTGCATGTTTGGAATAAGGTTAGTGGTTCTTTCATGTGTCTATTTGTGTGCTAACAAACTTTATATGGTAAAAAAAAAAAAGTCACAAGAACAATAAAAAAACACAAAAACAAAGTAGCTGAAGTACCTTCCAACAGGACAGTTTATTGTTGGCGCTTTCGTTTAGACAAATTTCTTTAGACATCCTATCCCAACATGCAGTAGTATTTATAGGGACAACAATTTAACCTTGATTGCCCAGCAAATAAACTTTTATCTGGTAGCTAAAGGTAGTACCTTTAGTTTAAAATACTTCTACACTTAGACCAGTACCCAAGTAATCGGAACTGCAATTTCTGTAGCAGAATTCCGTAGCAGAATGGGTTTGACAGCAACTGCATGTGTTGCTGTCTTTCTCCTACATATTGGCCCCAGTGTTGTTGTTGTGTCTTTCGGCTTATCCCGGGTTTACTCATGAGAATTCCTTTCACGGAATAAATGAATGGGTCCAGAGACCATTTCAGCCACACTCTGGTTGCAGTCCCATAATTATATTAGAGAACTAAATGATTGTGATAATTGTAGAATTGGTTATATTTCATAGTAAAAAGGTTGTATATGTTGAATAACCAGAATTGTATGTGGTTCACCTCTCCGCTTACCATAACTACATGTATATTTCTGTACTGGTTTTGAGGGTGACTGCTGGTGTTTGTGTATTGGGTCACTGCTGGTGTTTGTGTATTCGGTCAGCTTGGAAGACCAAAGACTGATATGAGAGATGAAGCAGGGGTGGTATTTCTTTTCCGGACTGTGGCATGAATACAGATTCATCGTTGCTTTGTAGTACCACATTGTGTTGTGTGGCTTCATCATTTTTTTTTTTCTCATGTGAATACTGTTTGTGCATGCACACAGAATGTGATAAGATCTTAGGGCTTGATGATCGTGTTTAATCTCATCAGTACGGACAGGAAGTAAGTGTGGTTATTGTAGCATTTCATTTATGTTTTAGGTATGATGACTACGACTACGGTGAAATAAACCAACTGTTGGATCATAACTTTAAAGTTTACATAAAAACTGTGGTCTGTAGTCCTGAAAATACTACAAAAAGAATGTATGATGGCTTCTGGAGACAATTCAAACACTCCGAGAAGGTAAGGTGGTTTTATTGATTTTTGATTGCGTGTTTTATCATAGAATTGCTGTTCCACTGGGATCAACATGACTAGTCATAATTGTGTCAGAATTGTGCAAAGAATAGATTCAGTAAAACTGGATACTCATTATTTGTGCTAATGAGGTAATTGGCTGCCTATTTAAATAGCTGCTAGAGCACAAAAAGTTCATTGCCACCATTTTGCATACATACTTGTGATGAAGGTAAATGCAGCTCTACTGAGAATAGATACTTATGCAATATAAATAATAGATGGCCAGTTTTAACCCCAAGGGGGTTACAGCAAGCCTGCCTTTCCCATGCCTGCATGGCTTTATACTTTTTGTAAAGATGCATCAGCTGGTAAGGAAATTGGTACTGTCATGTTGAGAATCTCCCCTGCTTTGGTTTCATGACAAATGCATTTTAATCTGTTTTGGGGTATTTTACAGTAATTTTACTTCAAATGTGTGGAAATGTTGTGACTGCCCTTGCCTATTCTTGGGTGGTGTCTCAAGCCCAAAACAGACCTAGCCTTAAACACAATGCATTATACATGTAGAACTGTGCGTGCCCGTTTGTATAGCTGCAATTATGCTTACAGTAGCTGATACTGTACACTCTGACTTGTTTTCAAGTAGCATTCCTGAAGACATGAATCGTGTCCTTTCTACTGAAAACATTTGTGTTGGCAAAATAAGGCTTCTTTTACTGAAAACAATTGTGATGAACAAAAATGTAAGCAGTAACAGAGCATGGTAAAGCAGAACACTGCTAAACATACAAGTCAAAAGAGAGAAAAACGAAGCACTGCAACGTCAAACTGGTTTAATAAAAGATTAAAGCTTTTGGATATAATCCTTCTGTAGTATAACAAGTTAAGTTAAAACCACAATTTAAAAAAAAAAATCAATTGATCACATTCACACAGCCAATAAAATCTGACTATTTTTTTTAGTCTTAAAGAACAATGGTCATTATAAACGCATTTTGTCTTTATTTTAAAACTGGTCTAAGGTAGACCATTTTATTAATGCCAGGTAAGGTAGACCATTTTATTAATGCCAGGTAAGTGATCTGCATTTAACTGCACAATCCATTCAACTCCAAGTTGATTTATATCACCACCCCTAATGTTCCGTACTGTAAAATCCAGAACCCTAAATGAATTACAACATCCCTTTGCATTTCAAATCTGTGTTTTATAATCCTTTCTCTTAATTTTCTAGTTGACTTATTTTATGTGTTGCTAAATAAATAATATTCATAGAATCACAACTGGCATAACATTTGCATGTATATTTCCTACCAGTAACTGGATGTATAAATTGCTTTTCTTAATCTCCCATACTGAACAGTTGTAACATGGAACAGTCACTATTCTGGTAGACATAGGTTGTTTATTTTGAGAAATCCTTATAGCATAAACTTTTTTTTTAAGACTTGCGCAATTTCTGTAAGTAAATTTAGGGGTGTTCCCCGAGTTAGTTAAATATACAGGGATGTTCCCTGTATATTTAACTAATTTGGGGAGTGACTGTAAAATAACCAATTACTCCTTATAATATTTTGAACTTCTTTACTGCATCTACTATATCTAGTAATAAAATACAGTATGTTGGTATTCTTCAAATTAGGGGTATAAGAATAGTTGGTTATGTAGTCATGTCCTGTCCTTCCTATCGCTACTGACCTCATTAAGTGTAGCATTCAGCAGGTCTTCATAGCCTCTCTCTTTAAATTCTTGTGTTTCTTGCATTTGGGTTAAGACATCTACCATAATCGGTGTTTGATTTGCTTACTTGAGTAAATTGCCTCTTTAGAATCCCTTTAAAAACGTATTGGGCATGCATGCTAGTTCTGTGAAAATATTTATTTCTGTGAGATGGTTTCTTATAAACACTGGTATGTAGTCCCAGCTGATCAAAGTAAAGTTCTACATCTAAAAAAATCTTCGAATTTAAGTCTGAGAAAAGCAGTAGTGTTTTAAAGAATCAACAAACTCTAGTAGTTAAGATTTATTCCCTACCCATGCAAGAAAAATATCTATTTTCAATGCATAACTACATGAACTGTTAACGCACACATTCTCTTATTTTCTCAAAACCAAGTTAGCATAGGTGTTGGCAACAGAAATACCCACTGCTGCACCAGCGACTTACCATCATCAAATATAAAAACATTATTATCCAATACCAATTGCAGTACTTCACATATAGTCTCAATCTCTTTTCCATTCATTCCACTTTGTTCAGCCAAGAATTCTCTAATAGCACCAATTCCATACTCGCTAGGAATCGCAGGAAATAATGGTTATATCTAGAGTAGCAAAAAATATAATTGCCATCATTATTATTGACATGCCACATGCGTAATGGAGTTAAAAATCCCCTGTGTCCATAGCTTCTTTTATGACCATATCAAAATTACTCTCCAGTTTAAGCAGTGCTTGGTGTTCATCTAGTGTTAAGTTATAAAACTTAAGTGAAGTCCGCTCTGACAACTCGTGTATCTGTTTCTTGCAAATTTCATTAAATGCTGTATTAACAGGGTGACTGACTGGGATAAAAGTACTTTATTTTTGTACTGATGAAACATGGACAGTGTCACCAAAATTGAGGTTTTTAAATTCAGATTGCGACTATAATTTCAAGTCTGTATGTAGTCAGTGTCCATTCTTGAAGGAATAAATTTCGTACTTTTACTGAGTAGAGAAATTTCTGCTTTTGTGAGTTCATGACGAGATAAATTAATCAGTCAGTATGCATTCTCAATCACTTTGTTCGGCTGCAAGTCTGTGGACAGCCATGATAACTGGCTTCTCTCTTCCTCAGTTGCGACCTCCCTCTGGGATGCCCCCTCTTCTGTATAACAACTTGTTCTGGTAGTTTTGGACAAACTATTGGTGGAACTCTCTGAAAATCACCAATCCATTAGCATTGGAAGATGATTCACCATGTCCATAGTAACCATAAAATATATAGATGGCAAATTAGACTCCTTAGTAACAGAAGCAGTGGAAACATCATTTTGAGATGTTTTACAAGGTCCATTCAATAAATTCCTCATATTTCTGTTCTTGTCAGACACAGAAATAGGCATAGAAGTATCGTCAAGCTCATACATAGAGCTGCGCTTGTTAGGATTATGC
Source organism: Protopterus annectens (assembly GCF_019279795.1). Classification (NCBI taxonomy): domain Eukaryota; kingdom Metazoa; phylum Chordata; order Ceratodontiformes; family Protopteridae; genus Protopterus; species Protopterus annectens. The sequence continues at coordinate 1,162,432,283 of NC_056725.1, read as the reverse complement.
ACTATATCATTCTGATGCTTAATGTTTCTATTGCTTTTGGGCCATGAAAAAATATGGCCAGTTTGAAAATCTGTAATATTTCTATTTAATTTGTGCTGTTTTTGTTGTTGGAGCTTTAATTCATGGGCAGTTAAGCATCTAAGCGTGGAATCATGTTTGGACATATACTCGGCAAAACAAGATAAGTTAGATATTAAGTTTGTAGCCCCTGTTCAATTTTTATAAAATAAGTCGTTCATTAAAGACATATAGTCAAGTTCTTGCATCTTTTCAATAGGTCAGAGTACGCATTTTTAAAAGAGGGCATCTTCAAAATGCGCAAGCCACATGGAACTACCTTTAGCTCTAAATATGCTGAAAAGCTAAAATGTTGCCACTGAGGATATTCAGGAGTTGTTGTTTTTTGCAGAACACCGTTCATACCAATTTGAGCTGTCTCATTTAAATTTCCTTTAATATGTAATATTCCAAGTAGTGGATTAGAACGAGTTAAAAAGAATTCACTAATTCTTTGTATAGGCATGTTGCCAGGCTGTGTGACACAATTCACAAATGCATGATGCCCATGAGCCATAGTCCAAAAAGAAGCACAGAAATGTAAGCAGTAACAGAGCGTGGTAAAGCAGAACATCATTAAACAACTAAATCAAAAGAGAAAAAAATTAAGCACTGCAGTGTCAAACTGGTTTAATAAAAGAGTAAAACTTTTGGTTAAAATCCTTCAGTACAAGTTAGGTTAAAACCACAAATACAAAATCAATTGATCACATATCACAGCCAGCAAAACACTCTACATTAAGCTTTAAAGAACAATGGTCCTTATAAACGCATTTGTCTTTGTTTTAAAACCAGTCTAAGGGAGACCTTTTTAACCGCACAATCCATTCATATTCCTTCAACTGTAAATTTGTTATTTGTATCACCACACCTAATGTTCCTGACTGTAATACCCAGAACCCTAAATGTGAAGATATGATCTTCAACGTTTTCTTTTATATGTTGTCAAAGAATTGCTCACTAAACCCCTTCACATTTTAGATCTATGTTCTATAATCCTCTCTCTCTGAATTTTCTAGTTTACTTACCAACAAAGAAACTGGGATATATTTTATGTGTTGCTAAATAAATAAATATAAATAGAATTACAACTGACTTAACATTTGCATGTCTGTTTCCTGCCAGTAACTGGATGTGTAAATTGCTTCTCTTTAATCTTACTGAACAGTTGTAACGTGGAACAGTCCCTGTTCTAGTAGACACAGGTCATTTTAATTTTGAGAGAAATCCTTCTGGCATAAAAGTTTCTTTTTCTTAAGACTTGCACAATTTCTGTAAGTAAATTTAGGGGTGTTCTATGTATATTTAATTCAGGGAGTGACTGTAAAATTCACCAATTACTCTGTATAATATTTTGAACTTCTTTAATGCATCTACTATATCTAGTAATAACATACAGTATAAACCTTTTAAAAACATATTTGGCATGCATGCTAGTTCTATGAAGATATATTTATCTAAGTTAGAGGCTATGGTGAAGACCTTTATAATGCTACACTTAATGAGGTCATTAGCGATAGGAAGGATAGGGCACGACCATATTTCATAACCAACTATTCTTATACCCCTAATTTGAAGAATACCAATATACTGTATTTTATTACTAGATGTAGTAGATGCAGTAAAGAAGTTCAAAATATTATAGAATAATTGGTATATTTTACAGTCATTCCCTGGCTTAGTTAAATATACAGGGAACACCCCTAAATTTACTTGCAGAAATTGTGCAAGTGTTAAAATGTTTATGCTACAAGGATTTCTATCAAAATAAATGACCTATGTCTACCGGAATAGACTGTTCATATTACAGCTGTTCAGTATCTGAGATTATTAATAAGTAAGTAAAGCAATTTGTACATCGTTACTCGTAGGAAATGTACATGCAAATGTTATGCCAGTTGTAATTCTATGAATATTATTTATTTAGCAACCTGTAAAATATGTCCCAGCTTCTATGTTGGTAAGTCAACTAGAGAATTAAGAGGATTATAGAACATAGATCTGAAATGTGAAGGGGTGTTGAGTAATTCTTTGGCACAACATATAACAGAAAATGGTGAAAATCATGTCTTCACATTTAGGGTTTAGGGTTCTGGGTATTACACTCAGGAATATTAGGGGTGGTGATATAACTTGTAGTTGAAGGAATATTAATGGATTGTGTGGTTAAATGCAGATCACTTACCTGGCCTCCCTTACACTAGTTTTAAAACAGACAAATGTGTTTAATAATCCTTTTTCAAGACTTAATGTACGAGTCTTATTTTATTTTATTGGCTGTGATATGTGATCAATTGATTATGTATTTAATTGTAGTTTTAAGTTAACTTGTACTGAAGAAGGATTGTATCCGAAAGCTTTACTCATTTATTAAACCAGTTTGACATTGCAATTTGACATTGCATTGCTTCGTTTTTTTTCCCTCTTTTGAACAATTCTGATGAAAAACAGTCATTTCAGAGATGCTGTGGTTGTGACATTTATTTGGGGGGAGATCTTCCATTCACAGCAGATTTTTGTGCACCTTTAACGCTGCCTGTGATTGTGTCATCTTGGCATAGCCACTTAGTGTAGAATCCGTTAACTCAGTCTCTTTGGACTATAAATTTATGTATTCCTGGAGTGCTACCAGTAATTTAATGTATTCATAGATGTGTGTGTTTTGCAGGGAGGGGGGATTGTAGGCAAGTACTAAGGTAGCTGCTGTGCTGGGCCATTTTAAGCCTGGTCAATTTCCCCAAAGGTGAGAATCAAACTGTCCTTTGTGAGACTTAACACCTTAATCATTATGCCAATGCCCCCCTCCCCCCAAAGGGGGTGTACATATGTTTTTTACCGTCTCGCCTTTCATGGAATCCAAGTTGACACTTGTTCCAAAAGACTAACACAGAATTAATTGAAAAACACTATTGAAACCAAACAGCCATTGAGTTTTAGACTTTTTTTAAGGACAGAAGTACAATAAAGGTACTGTTTTTGTACCGGTTCTTTTGACTAAGGTATATATGAACGTGACGTCCTTATTTAGATTGTGTTCAGACAACTGTCTAGTTCCTTGTTGCAGTGGTGTCCCCCCACCTCTTTTAAAGACTTGCCCTAATGAAGCTGTACTACATGCGGATTGGAATATGGAGGGTGCAGTTAGTAGATTTCCTAAATGTTTTCAGTCTTTTTAACATGCACTTGAGTCGCTCACTAGTTGAACTGGAAGTCTCCTTGTGTTGTGTTGTGTCCTGTACTGACTACATAAGTTAACACTGAATATGGACTATCTGCATTCTTGTGTAGCACTGTCCCCTGTGCTTGGAGAGTGGTTAATATGTTGTAAACTGAATGCTCCACACTGTCAGCATTTGATATTTGATTGCCTGTGCAGTCATGCCTGTTGACTTGTTTTGGATTCTTTCTTTAATGCCTCTTGCATCTCTGTGTGAATAGTACAGAATATTATCTTGCCACTGAAGGACACTGTTTTGCTCTGTTTTGTGTCTACTGATTAATTCAGCCACCATAAGGGTATGAAAAATGTGAAAGGTGGTATGCAATTACATTTGTAGTAAGAAATGCTTTTCTAGCATGTCATAGCAGCCATTTAATACAAATTTAGCCAAGGCCACATTCCTTGAAATTTCTTGCCAGCTTTGACTGGTTTGCCTTTTAATGTGTAATAAGTGTACAAAACTTAGCTAACCCTTGGTGGAGGTGGTGCAAGCCAGAGGAAGCAATTCTGTTTATGCATATTTACAAAGTTGTTTTCCTTGTAGAATGGTCTTCTGATGACCAGCAGTCATCTTACTTGTATGTGGATGTACAAAGTTTTGCCCTCCATTGCTTACTTGTACCATTCCTTGCATGGATTCCAGTCTGGTTTTAGTTTTGTGGATTCCAGTCTGGTTTTAGTTTTGTGGATACCAAGTCTGGTTTTAGTTTTGTATGACGTCTGCCCTACAGTGCTTACGTACACTTTCCCCAGCTCTGTTTCAATTCAGACTTGATTTACTTATGTGGAGCATGTAGAAAACCTTATCAGGAATACAAATGTGATGCTCTGTTTATAGTTGCTAATTAGTAATTGCCTCAGGCTGCATACATTGGGGAAGAAATGTCTCCATTTAAATTACCAGCTGCTGTGTATCTCAGTTTTGTAGAGACTGGTATGGGAGGATATACCTACCGACTGATTTGTATAGTTGCATGTAAGGTTTAAGCAGGGTTTGAGCTCTGGGTCTTACATTCTTGTTTCTGTTTTATCTTTTAGGTCCACGTCAATCTGCTTCTTATGGAAGCTCGGATGCAAGCTGAACTGCTTTATGCTTTGAGAGCAATTACTCGTTATATGACATGAGCAGTTTTCACTGAAGTTCGGTATCCGAATGGTCAGTCAGCTTTTATGAAGAAAGCTACCAGTGTGAATTAACCCATGCTGGCAGGACTGCTAAGAATTCCAGTGTCACAATGTTTTCACTGTGGCTTGCACTTCCTTTTGTTGGATTACCACAGTTGAGGCTGCAGCAGCAGGCACAGCTAATGACAGAAAGCTGAGAAGTATCGAGGGGTGACATTTGCTCTCCGTTAATCAACAATCAAAACCCTTCTCTAAAATTACCGTTTGAACCAAATGATTCATCAGAGTATTTTTAACTTGTCTGTCTGAGCCTTAAAGGTGTTGCTTTTCTGGACTTGTAGTTTTGGACTGGAGGTGATAGTGCTGCTGCTTGTGCTGGTGAAAAGTGTTGGATCACTGGCTTCTCCAATTAAGCTAGGATTGTTAGTGAAAAAAAGCTACCACCTGAGCCAATGTTTGTGGGATCGAAGAGCTGCATTTTTTTTATATTGTGAATATTTTTGTAATGTCTCTATGTACTGCAGAAACTGTTACAGACTAATTTGTTTCTACTGTAATCTGTTTGACAGCCTGTTCAAATTTGGGATTTGGAAAGCACTTGTGCAGTCTTAATTGTTGGCCTTAATAAGAAATTGGATTTGTATGCAGTTGCTGTTACTGTATGCAAGCTTCAATTCAAATGTATTTCACTCCAAGAAAGTATTAAGCAAACTTGAAATGTGATGTCTCACTCCAGGTGTTTGTACAGACAGGGGTAACTAGCGGTTCTCTTGCTGCTGTCAGAACCCTCACTGCTTTGCTGTGTGGTGCTCTAGCAGAATTATACCAAAGAATGTTAATGCCTCAAAGGGGTACCCTGTGCTGTTAATTCATTCAGCAGTGGTGGGGCAGAATTCATTCAGCAGTGGTAGGGCAGAACACCAAAGTGGGGAATTGCCTTACACTGGAAAACCTAAGTCTTCCAGAAATACTTTTGTTTTGCACGTATAATGGTGAAATGTACTGAATGTCAGTGGCTTATTTTTAGGAAATATCCAGAACCATTGTTTTGGAATTCAGGCTAAAAGTGCTAGTCTTATGTTTAGATAAACTTGTCAAACAAGTGCATTATGGGATTTATGTAATAGTTTTGACCTATTCTGATTTGAAGTATTACATTTTTTTAAATAAAGTGACATTTCAGTGTTTTTTTTTATTAATATATGTATCATTTCAGTGTACATGCATCCATCCTCAAGGTAGTACTATGGAGGCTAAGTATTGTTGACTCTAGCTGAAGTCTCTTCCTGTTCTTCTTGTCTCCAGCTACCAGGCACACACGCCCATCTCCTAGGAGACTGACACTGGCAGCTAGTGTCAATGGTGTAGAAGTATCCAGCATTACAGTGCAGTACCCCTCTTGCCTTTTTTCTTTGCTCTCTTTTAGCCATGAAACAGAGCATGGTCATCCTCTCTACAGATTTGTACCCAAGGGTTACTTCACGGACAAGTTGAGACACCTCCTTTGATACCCAGAGTGGTTTGAGTTCGTCTGGATGAACAGAAAAAAAATCTGCAGATAGGATGGGACAGGACAGTCCTGCCTGACCTTATTTTTTATTTATTTATTTATTTCCCCATCCTGAAGCAGTGCTGGATTTATGAGAAATGGGTGGGAAGGAAGGGTTTTTGCAAAGTGGAAAAAATTGGGATGCCTTAAATTCTGGTCTTCAGGTTCTTTGCATGCTTCTCCCCAGTCTTCTTTGAAATTCAGAAGAGGCTTCACAAGCCCCCATTAATTCCGATTGCTATATTTTGGCCAAAATAGACATTGTTCCCTTTTCCATAGTTGATTCTGCTCCTACTTGTAGTTGGGCTTGCTGAACAGATGGCAGCTACCTCTTCCTGTCTTCCATGCTCTCAGGCTGACAGCTTGTCTGCTGAAATTCCAAAGGTGTGTATTGTATCATCCCGAAGACTTTCCACCCAGGAGAGAGAGAGATGTGGGACTCTGGACTGTAGTCAGTTTGTGAGCTTGATTTAACCAAAGTTTGTGAGCTTGATTTAACCAAAGTTTGTTCATATTTCTGAACTTTTTTGACTGTGACGTCAATTACTGTTTTGTCAGAAGTTCATTTACTCCAGATTTCCAATTTTCACTAGTAGGTTTCCATGCCCTTTATGTAAGTATTTTTGTAAATGTTCTTTCCTAGACCTCTTATTAGAGAACTTAGTGCCTTCTTAGGGTACTTCCTTTGGAAAAGTTGTATCCTGAACCCATCTTCAGTGTACTTGTGACCTTGGTCTCTTGGAAGACTGTTCTGGTAACGCTTTCATCTGGCAAAAGGATTTGAGTTGAGTTACAGGCCGTGGTTATTGATCATCCTTGACTCATTGCATGAAGAGAGGGTCTCCCTCAGCACTTGTCCTTCCATAATTCCTAATAATTTGTCGGTTCTTTGCTTACCTTCTCTTAATCCAGGAGAGTGTCTCTTCCCTTGTATGAGCATCGATTGATCAGGTACTTTGACAGAATGGAGATGTTTGCATAGATGGCCATATTTGTTGCCTTTAATGAAGGGAAAGAATTAGTGTCTTTGTTTGCTTTCCAATTGCATTTCTTTTTTTGGTATAGTCCTGCTCCAAAAGCACATTCTGTAGGAATTTTCTCCATTGCTGCAGTTTTGTTTTGTTTTGTTGAGGTGCCACTTGGGACTTTTTGCAGCTTCTCCTTTGTGTTGTACCCAGCTTGTTTGCAAAAATATTATCTTCAGACCAAGTTTTTTACCATAAAAAAAATAAGTTTTCCCCCGGTGCAGTCACCCAAGCAAACAAGTTGTGGAGTCTGTAAAGAGGTCTATCTGAAGTAATTCAGACAATCCAAAAAGAGCTTTGTTTGTTCTTAATGCTACATGTATGAGACACTCCCCCTGCAGTAATGCCGTATGATCTTTTTTAATGTACAATATCTTTGAGAACTTACCGAAGTAGCTGAATGGAGCAAGTGCATTGTGAAAAGCTAAATTTAAAAATCAAATCTAAAAACACACTGTAACTAAAGGTTGGTTGTTGACTTCAAGTCCAAGAAGCACAATGACGAACCACCTTAGCATGAAAGCACTTACCTAAAAAGCCAACTACACTGCTTCAGACCCTAAAAACTTATAAAAGCACACACATTAAACAAAGACACTAGTTACATTCTATTAATAAAAATTCAATTAGTCGCCATGGTAATTTGTGTTAATGATGTAGCTTCCTGATTTAAGTGCTGGTTTCAAGGATATATTCCCATTTGAGGCCAAAGCTTCCATCTGCATTGCAGTAAAGTGATCCATTTTAACTCCTTTTCCATCCTATCCGTTATACTCCCTCCTCTGAAGCTCACATAACTTATTTGCAGGACCATAAATTCAAAACTGTGTCCCTTATTTCTAACATGTTTATTTAATATGCTAGATGCCACATCCCTCCTTATATCACCCACGTGTTCTAATATTCTTTCTCAAGCTATAGTTGGGGTTTTTTTGCACAGAATAACTTGGGTAGTCCTTACTCATAGCTAAACTTTTCTACTCTTACAATCCGCATAAATCTTTGGCGTATACTTTATTTTTGTCATATGATGAATGAAATAATTATTAGTAGTTATTGATGTTCAAGCTTTGCATGACCTATTGGTTCAAATTCCTCCCATTTTTCATATAACACAATTGTCTTTTAGTGATGGTCCATTTTTAAAATAAAAAAACGGGGAGTGTCCCCTACCACTTTCTTTAGCCCCTCATCTGCTAACAGGATGGGCCAGTTTCTTCTAATAATATCACATACTGTGTTAATATTACTAGAATAAGTTAAAATTTTGTCATTCATCATTCACTTCTTTATAGTTATTCTTGATCCCTTCATTCTGTTTACTTGTACTAGAAAAATAAGGTTTCCTTTTATTATTTCTCATTACCTTAACCTGGTTCACCGATTCTTTCACTTCATTACTTCTATGCCCTCTATCTCTAAACTCATCACTCACGGAACTAAACACATCTTTTGACTCTTAATTCATTTGTATGCAACCCAAAAGCTCACAAGAATTGCCCTTTCAATACAATTCTATAATATAGTTAGGGTGCATACTTGTCTGATGTGAAATTTTGTTTTTCCAACGTGCGTTTCTAAAGTTACCCTTTTTAAAAACCCTATTTCATCTTTTGGGATCCTCACATCTAAAAAATCAATACTATCATAAGAGGTACTAACCGTAAATTTAAAAAAATGGTACTTCTATTAATTCCATCTAAAAATATCTGTAGATCAAGTGTACCACACTATATAGCAGGAGCATGTTGTTAGCAAATCTCCTATAATATAACATTTTTTCATTAAATACATTATTACATAAAATACTCTGGGATTCCCAAAAAGCCTTCCCCATATTGGCGTAGCTATTGTTACATGCTGTGCCCATAGCTACACCATTGTTTTGAAGGTAGAACTCTTCAACATGACAAATTCAATAATACTCACTATTCTCAGTAAAAAGTCATCTAATCGCTTCTACCCATTACTCATTGGGCATCACTTTAAATAAAGTGCAAACAATCCATAGTTAGAAGAATAAAGCCCAATAAATCTTTAAACTGAATAATCCAATTATGAAGGCTTTCTAAGAAATCTTCTGTAATGGTGGAGCCTTCCCATAAAGAAGTCTTAGTCTGTCTTCTACATAAATAGATAATGCTCCATCACCCATCCCTGTCCGGACACTATAGGTCTCATCTGTGGGTTAGTAAGATGCTTGTGAATCTTAAGGAGACCATGCAGAATCGGAAAAAAATGGTTCTTCAACTTTAAAAATAAATTATAAGGCCTGTCATTAACAAATCATACAATTCTTCCTGTACCTCTTTAACCAATATTTTAACATCATTTAAAGTCTTTTTACTATAAGTCAGTGTGTCTGATTAGATGTTGCTGCTTACTTTCCAAATAAAATAATTTGTCCATAAATACAATAGAGCCCCCTTTTATTGGCTGGATGTATCTAAATATTCTTACTACTTTGTAATTCATCAAAGGCATTGCGTTCAGCAACAGACAAATTATAAAACTTTTTACCTTTATTCTGATTACATTGTACCACCTGCTGTATCTCACAGAAAACCACTTCCATCAATGGTTGCACTGGTGGAGTAAAGACACTTTTTGTTTTCTAAATTTATTACATTGTCCATGATCAGAAGACAGACTTTCAGGTAACACCCCTTGCAAACAAAGACCCAAAATTACATCATTATACATCAGCTGGAATAAACAACAAACCTTTTGTTTAAAGGTTGCAGCTGCAATTCTGTTAAACTGAATGATGAGATACTATAAACCAAGTTGTTTATAGTCTCCTTTTCTTCCCTATAATCTGTTCATGGTCCTGACCCAGTGATGGACGTCTCTTCCTTCTTCCTCTGTTATGCGACCGATAATTCCTTTGGATTCCTTTGCCAACCTGGCTGTTTCAGTGATACCAGAAGAGGTGGAAAAATCACATGAGTTTAAAGGGACAGTAGAGGTTGGTTCTTTGCCCTTTACCCCTGTTTCAGTGCCAACAAAGCTCCTAACAGTTTCTGTGATTCTCGGCAGCTCTGTTTTTTCAAAGATGCATCAGGTTACTCAAAAATGGGAGCCCGCAGTTTCAGAACCAGTTCTCTGTTGAGCAATTAATTAGATGCAGACCATGGCCAAACAAAAATATGACCTTTTCTGAAGTCATTATAGTTGTATTTGACTTGTCTTCATTTTTAACTGCGCACCTTCACATCATAAGCACTTATTCTAGCTAGCAGCTCTAGTCTAGAACCATGCAAACCAAGTGCATAATTGTGCTTCAGTTCTTTTAATGTTAAAGTAGCTTCAGAGGTTAATTTTATCTCAATTGGTTTAAAGAAATCTGTGAACACCCATATGTAATTAAAGCTCAACTCCAGTTTAGAGCTTGCCAACATCTTAAAAGCTCCAGATACTGTTACCAGTAAGTAGGCATATAGAGAACATTAAGCCTCTTGTTATTTCTCTGCCAATAATGCTCCATAGGTAGGCTATTGGCCCTAGGGCCTATATAAGCCTAGCCAAAAAGGTACCCTGGCTTTCGCCACCCAAGAAAAATATTTTCCTGTGCCCCTGTCGAGCAGAGCCACAGAAGTGATCTCCGGGGTGAATTTCCCATTTCCCATCCAATCATCAAGATTTTTCTCGAGTGCTAATGAGGAGCTTTGTTTGATATATATCTAGGTAGTTTGTTCCAGAGTATGGAAGTCTCTGGGACAGGAATCTATCTCTCCAGCATGTTCTGTTTATTGTGTTGACAAGGTTTAGGTTCCTAGAGCATGTAGTTCAGAGGATTGGGATTTCTTTAAATGGAGCATGTCCAACGGCTCTGGGTTTGACATAGCTTTGTATGTTAGGCAGATATTGCCTCTGAGTAGGTGATATGCAATGGAGTAAAGCTGGAGTTTTTTGAGATGGTCTGCATAGGGCATCTGTTTGAGGCCGGTAATCCTCTTTGTGAGGTAATTTTGCAGCCTTTCCAGTTGTAGATGTCTTATGAGATGCGTACCAAAAGGGTGACTTTCTTCTGATGGAAGATAAGGTGCATAAAATTAAACTGCAATGGCAGAGGTTTCATTTAGAAGCCTGCTTACACCGTAGAGTAATACCAAGAAGCTACCTTTACTGTCCCTTTAAACTTGTGTGATTTTTTTTTCACCTCTTCCAGTATTGCTGAAACAGCTGGGCTGGCAAAGGAAGAAGTTGATCTAGTTTTAACAGGCATGCTCTCCCTTTGACAAAACCAAACTGTGTGGGATCAAGCATTTTGGAGGTTGCCAATGTCCTTGTTTGTAAGGTCCATCATAATGCATTCCATGGTCTTGCAGATCAGGCTGATGGGCCAGTAATTGCCTGGGTCCGTGGAAGCTCCATATTTGTGTAGAGGGATGACAGTGGCTGTCCTCCATTCAGCTGGGATAAAGCCACTGCTCAGGCTTTGGTTGAATAGGTTGCCTAATGGTACGGAGAGCTCAAGCCTGAGTTCGTGTAGGATGCAGCCTGGGATATTGTCTGGTCCCATGGAGGCTGTATTTTTTGCCTTTGAGAAGGCATTAAAGACCTACTCCCAGGTGATGAGGGGAGGGGGCAGGTGCTGTGGATGTCCTGGTTTACTGATGGTGGGGACTGGGTGAAGTTTTCGCCGAACCTCTCTGCCAGCAGGTTGGCTATATCTGTGGCATCTGTGGCATTTGTGTATGTGGTGTTCTTGACCACCAATTCAGAGCAGCTTTGGTGTTGCCTTTGAGATTGCAGATGCATGTGAAGAAGGCCTTGATTGTCCTTGGTGGATATGGCCAATTAAAGTTAGCCTTGGAGAATTTCACCAGTGACCTTATTTGCTTGTTCAACGTAGAGATTGCTTCCAACTTGGCACCTGCTCCTTCATGGTCCTGGACAGCAATTTTTTTTTTATTTTTATAATAGTTTATTACTGCTGTCCACCAGACAGGCTTAGTCTTGAAGATGATTTGCTCCTGTCAGGTATTGCTGAGTCCATGCAGCTATGTAGATTCTCATATACTTTTTTGGTGTAGGCTTGGACATTAGTGCTAGTGCCTGTGAAGCTGCTTATACTTGCTTTCAGGAGGTTATAGTCAGCTTTGGAAAAGTTTTTTTTTTGTTTGACCCTGATTGGGGGGGGGGGGGGGGGTCAGGGGAGATGGTGATTTCGAAAGCTATTGCTTTATGGTTGGATCTTACCAAGGATGGGTGCTACAGTGGCTACTCTTGTTGGTTAGTACCAGGTCTAGGATATTTTCACCTCTTGTGTGGATGTCGACCAGCTGATCCAATACATTGGCACTGATGAAGTCAAGGAATCTCTGAGTATTTGTGTTTGGGCTAGAATAGCTTTTCCACTCTATGGTTGGGTAGTTTGTCATCCATGATCAGGGTAGAGGGTTGAATCTTCATGGTGAGCTCAATCATGTGTCTCTTCATATAGTCCAGAGAGGTAGGTCTCAAGTCATTCACACCAACATGGACTATGACAAAGTTATAACAGTGCCTGTTGTTGAGAGACTTGAGTGCGTGCTATGGCAGATTCTAGCACCTAACAAGCAACGTACAGTGACTTTTTCCCCTTGTCTAGCCTGGTGAGGGGCACATCTGGATGTCTCACGATAGTCTCCTATGACTAGTATGTTGGGTTTGTGGCTGGGCCTTAAAGGCAGTGAGAGACAGATGTGTGTACTGTCTGTGGTGCCTGGTCCTGTGGGTTGTGATTTGTGTTTTTTACCTCTGAAGCAAGGCTTCTAGATTCATAATGTAATTGCATCTGTCACATATTGTGTTCTTAGGTGGTAGTAGAAGAGGGTTGTCTGTGTACATTTGGCAGTTGCTACACTGTCTCAGGATGCCCATATCAACCAGAGTAGCAGGAGAAACCATAGGAAATTCTGTCCATGGCTGTCAGGACATCTGGAAGAGGGGTCAGGGATAGTAATGTGGGCACTGTCTGAGGAGAGTACTTGTAGATGTGAGTATGGCTGGATAAAATCAGTACAGTAGCTGCAAGGAAGGGCCTTACACAGGAGTGCTGGAAAGGAAAAAATGCAGATGAGATACCTTGCAAAGGGTTAAAACAGCACTGCAGCAGTGTGCGATGCACAAACACTGGGTTTAAATACCACAAAAATTAAAGTAAAATAGAAACACTGGAATTGACCAATCCATCCTTGTCCCTGAGCTGCTAGCTGAACACCCTATGCCAGATCAGTTCCAACAGTTAATTTACTCCCAGTAAGTGATTGTAGGCCCCAGCTAACACAAGATGGCATAGCAGGAAACACAGGAATCACACAAACCGATCTGGATACAGCAAAACCTGTAACCAGACTATGCTAAAGATATTTAACTTTGTTTAGATAGATTTAACACAGGAGAACAGATACACACTTAAATATAACAGCAGAACAGTTCACAGTAAAACAGTGAAAAAATAAAATGCAGATGTAATGTAAGTTAAATAGCACAGTTAATCAAATAAAAGTGCAGTACAAGTCAAAATAAATTGAAAAAATTCACTTAGTTTTCTAGAGTTTCTCACCAGCTTTGAAATCGGCACAGGGTAGATAATCAGGCTACCAACAAGCAGTAACAAATGTAGCAGAATCAACGCAATTGAACACCTAAGCACAAGCAGCAAAATAAAGTTGGAAAAGGCACATTCTTTAAGTAGAAAGAAAGGAAACAGAAGATAATTCAAGGTTTAAAGGGGTGGGCCTTTACAACTGATCTCACTGTACTCCGTAGAATGAGTTGATACAACAGTACTGGGGGAGTGTCCAATATCAAATTTATAGTAGAGGCATGCAACTCAAAAGCCACCAAACTTCAAGACCAAAACAACAGTTGGTCTGGTGGGGAGACAAGATCAGAACAGAGGTAAGGATTCAGTTCACTAAGCCTAAAATACAGTTACACAGTTTAAACAGATCAGCGAATATTGTTTTAGTTAATCAAAAGTGCAGAAAACAGTTGAAAATAAACGGAGCAAGGGCAAACAAACACAAACTGGTTCAAACACTGGCTATTTAAGACAGAGAAACAACAACCAGACAAAGTTCAAATTATCCAATCAAAAACGCCCTAAACAGAGCCGTGTATCAGTAAATCTAGCAAGATCAGACCAAACTGAAACCCCCTCACATGAAGCACAGCTGGGCCTCTAGACAAAAGACTGACTGTACGACCTGCTCCAAAGGGTCACAAGCAGTACTAGATTCAGCAGACCTTGAATCTAGTCTATGCTAGTGTTTTTCAAGTGCAGCAACAAATAAAATGAACAGAAAAAGCAAATCTACAAAAAGGAGACGGATATCTGGACAGAGGTAAGATTCAATTCAGAAAGACTAAAATTGTTGCGTAGTTTAGACAGATATGTGGCAAATATTGTTTTAGTTAATCAGAAGCACAGAAAACAGTTGAAAATAAACTAAAAAATTCAAACTGTGGAACAACAACTAGCAAAACAAAGCCACTGAATCAGAGGCAGAATTTAGTTGAGCTTTCAACTAAATTCTGTCTCTGGTCCAGTGGCTTTGTTTTGCTAGTTGAAAATTTTTCATTTGTAGTCTGAAAGCGTTTTTTTTGGAAAATAGCAGAGCAATGGCAGAAGGTCTAACTCGCTGCAGCTTTGATATCACATGTATAGACCTAGAGGGTATAGCCAACATATTAGTGGACAGATTTAGTTCAAACCTCACCCCCTCTCTCATCCTATATTTGGAAATGACATAGCTGCATCTACAGCCCCTCAAATCTCCCAAGAAATCTTCCTCAAGAAGCTTTCCAAGGTCAAGGGTACTACTTCTAATGGCCTAATAACATACAGGGGATGATGCCTGCTGCTCAGCCTGAAGCATAACCTGTCAAGCCCTCTAAAGAGGTTATTTGATCCAGCTGGCCATCCACACCCCCTTTCCCATTTTTACACACAGGGGTTGGGGTGTTACTACAACTGTGACAATATTCTCGAGCCAAGGTTCACATCTCTGGGTGGCTGGTCCTGCAGTGGCTGTTGTCTCATGCTACACACACACAGTGGCTACTTTAGAGTGTCTAATCCACCTACTGCATGCCTTTGGAATGTGGGAGGAAATCATAGCACCCAGAGGAAATCCACACCAGGGAGGACATGCAGACTCCACATGGAAGGCACCCCAACCAAGAATCTAACTGGAGAACCTCTTGATGTGAGGTAACAATGCTATCTGCTGCATCACTGTGCCACCCAACACAGGTTGCTCAGTATCTGTTTCCAAACGGGCTTCATCCCAGATGAATCTAGAATAGTAGCAGTCATTTTCTCGCACAAAGTTAGGGCAGCAGTGGACAGGTAATTATAGACCTCTAAGCTTGACCAGCCTCATCTGTAAGGATCATTGTGGAATTAAGGACATAGGTACCCTACAAACTCTTGAACCAAGCCAGTTTGGATTAATCAAGAGCAGATCTTACCTACTTAACCCAGATGACTTCTTTGAGAAGGATACTGAATTAATGGATGAGTGCAGATCAGTACACGGTAAGTGCAATCAGACTTCTGCACGTACAGCTACTGCATGGCTCAAAGGCATCAAGGAATTACAAAAACATGGTAGAGCCAGCAAACAGTGGACCAAAATCTGTTTATTGAAAGGAGGAGGAAAAAAAACATATCGGTTTCGGCCCTTAGGCCTTCCTCAGTGTTTGTAACTGTTACAAAATTCACAACACACACACACATATATATATATATATACATACATATATAGAGAGACAGACAGAGAGAGAGAGAGGGAGGTCCACCTCCACCTGCTGTCCAAAAACAGAATTGCATACATTTAAACATTCATTTTTATTTTTATATGTATTCATTCAACCCAGGGGAAAAAAGTGCACCTAATTTAATAATCCATTTATTTTCCATTTTGTTTAATATTGCATGCCGACCAGATTTATTAACTGTAGACCATTGTATAATATCAATCACAGTAAATCTGAATTTGGCATTTGGGTGTTTAGTTGTATGTTTGTACAGTGCATTTGTAGGTTTACAAGTCCTAATATCACTAAGATGTTCCGAGATCCTAAATTTGACACAGCGTGAAGTCTGTCCTACATAAAATGCTGAACAATGGCATGATGCCAAATAAATCACCCAGTCTGATTGACAATTTGCAAAGAATCTAATAGAAAAAACTTCACCAGTGTTCCTACTAGTAAATTCCTTTGTTTTGCTCATGTTATTGCAATGTGTGCAGTGGCCACATGGGAAACAGCCTAATGGAGGGGCCCCTTGTAAGGTTATTTGTTTAGATTAATTCACATTCTTGTTGATATGTTTGTAGTGGTTGATAAAGGAACCCATGTTCCGACCCCGTCTATATAAAAAGTGACATCTGTCATCCAATATTGCCCTGAGTTTATCTGCTAGCAATATATTCCAATGTCTCCACACACAGTAGATGAGTGTCTGTATTTCTCCCATATGTAGTAACCAATCTAATTTGTGAGTTAGATTTCTGTTTATGCTCCTTGTATTGTAATAGATTCTCCCTGTTTGTGTTAGTAGCATACTGTCTTCCTTGAACGATATCACCATTTTGATATCCCCGGTTAAGAAACCTTGTGGATAAATCTGACTCATAGGTGGTAAATGTGCTCTCCTCTGAACAAATCCTCCTCAGGTGAAGAAATTGTGATTTTGGAATGTTTCTGCAATTATGGGGGGGGGGGGATGAAAGCTGGAGGCATGGAGTAGGGAGTTGTATTGGGGATATTTACGATAGATTTCTGTTCTTAATGTATGATCTACATTTCTTGTTACTAAGACATCTAGAAAGGTAATCTGATTAGTGTCATAAGTTATCGTGAATTCAATACCCCGTTTGTTTTCATTCAAATAAGTCGCAAACTCCTTAAGATATACAATGTCAGATCTCCATACCATCCAGCAATCATCCAACTATCTCCTCCATATATCGATTTCATCAATGTAGATGTTATGAGCTTTGTCATAAATGATTTGGTCTTCAATGTAGGCCATGAAAAGGTCTGAGTATATAGGAGCAAATGAGGCCCCCATGGCCGTGCCTTTGGTCTGTAAATAACATTCGTTGCCATAGAATATCACATTTTTGGTTAACACATGTTCCGCCATGCATAGTAACAGTGTATTGAAACCTGGGGGATATAATTCTGACTTTAACCAATATTCCAAAGCATCTAGGCCAGCCCAATGGGGGATGTTGGTATATAATGCAGAAACATCCTAAGTGCACAAATACCACCCTTCCTCAAGCTGCATATCTGTTATTATCCGGAGGAATTCAGTCGTATCTTGTATTCTTGCTCTAACACATTGGAACAAGGGCTTCAGATGTAATGTGAGAAATTGAGATAATGGTTCTGTAATAGAACCTCTGCCCGAGACTGTCGGTCAACCAGGTGGATGGTTTGGGTCCTTATGAATCTTAGGGAGGAAGTAGATGTATTGGTTACAGGGATCTGTAACTGTAAGATGATGTTGAATATCTTGTGTTATAATGCCTTCCTCCCTTGCTAGTTGTAAGAATTCATCAATTTTCTTTTTGAATCCTAGTGTAGGATCAATCACCATATGTGTATAGTATCTACTGTCTGATAGTTGTTGCATTGCTTCAAATTTATATGCTGACCAATCTTGTACTACAATGGCACCCCCCTTGTCTGCTGTTAATATTACTAGTTTCTTGTTGTTAGCCATTTACACAATAGTGTCCATCTCCTTCCTGGACACATTATTCTGTTTGAAGTGTGAATCCTTGAAATTAAAATGTAAATCTTTGAGAGTGGAATTTTAGAACATGGATACAATCGGATGCATGGGTGGCATAAATGTTGATTTATGATATCTGAATCTAGCATCATTATCTAAATTGCCTTCTGTCTGAAAAAAACAGTTTCAAGTTAAGTAATCTGCAAAACTCAAAGATACCATTAGAAAATGAATCTTCAGAAATAAAGAAACCAGGAATAAAATTAAGTCCTTTATTAAGAATTTGAATTTGTGTTGTGGACAGTGTTGTAGATGAAATGTTTAACACATTATTTATTTCTGAACAATTAGTTTCAATAGGTCTATCATGCTTTCCACCCCTGTGTTTCCTCCAACCCCATTTGTACCTTTGGCTAAAGGGCCCAGAGTGTTTCTTCTTTTAGAGGCTGGCGAGTCGGCAGAATGTTGAAAACCGGACTCTAAACTGGTGGAGGAATCCTCCCCTTATTCATCACAACTTGAATTGTTCGATTTTTTCAAAGATCTTGGTCTCTTCTTTTTATTGACCTTCCTGTGGCAAGGCTCAAACCTAACATGTTTGTTACTTGAAAAGGGGTGCCCCCTTCATAATCACTTAAGTCACATTGAAATTTACCCATTTTTTTTTATCTTTAAGTGTCTGTTCACAGCTGAGAAGGTCCTGTCCCAATTTCTGAAGGTTATTAGAATAGCCCTCCTGACCTTCAGATTTACTGATATCATTACACATATCAGTAATTTCTAATATTTGTTTGTCTGTGGTCCTCTCATGATATGCCGCCACAATTTTAACAAATTCCATTGCTGATTTATGTTGATCTTCTGCCCATTGTTCTAATAGAATGGAATCTGCTTCGGAGACCAACGGTTGTATCTTTACCGTTAGTCCCCTAGGTGATATATCTTTGGCCAAGTAGGCTTTGAAAAGTTTAGCATGCCACACGTTCGCCCTTAATGCCCTCATACTTTTATTCAGTTTATGAAAGGAAGTTTCACAATTGTTAATTGTTGCAAAGGTTTCCTTATTAATATCTTGCCCCAAATTAGTAAGTCCAAATGCTGCCAGATCATTCTTATCAGCTGAGAGGCCCCTCAGTAATTCTGTAAGATCCATAATAAAATTATCAATCTTGTTACAACAAACAATAGGTCACAAATAGATGATAGAATCTGGATTATCTAAACAGTGCCAGGTCCCCACCAATAATCTAATAAGAAAAAAAGTATCTTTAAGTGTGAGGACTACACAGGCCCCTGTTAACCTGGTGTATATATATGAAACTTGACACATAAATAGTTTGAAGTATAGTCCAACTGGATGTAAACAATAATAGCTACTATATTAAATGAGTCAGGATCGACCCCTATTCCAAGTGCTATGTTTACATCCTGGTCATATATATCAACTATCACTCAAGGAACAATAACAGTCCCTGTAGAAATATACAGTACTCCGTTCCAATAAAAATAAACATATATGTGACCATTCAATGTTGTTTAATAAATTGTACCAAAAAGCTGAGGGGACCTCACCTGAAGAAAAAGTTTGGATGAATTTGGAAATACTAAAGAAAGGGAGAAAAAAAGGGGAGAACAATTTATTGTGCCACTGTTATAACTAGGTTACAATTATAAAACCTACAATGACCAGGACAGGACTTTCACTTTCAAAGGAGGTTAAAATACTAAGTATCTCTAGAAATTTAGGGCCCTCAGGCCAGCAGTGAGATTTCTTATATCCTTTGTAAACTGCATCTATTATATGGGTAAACCTGAAGAAATTCTTTAGATATCATGACCAGCCAGTTCCCGTTTCATTAGTACATCATAAATGAAATTATTAATAATACAGTACTGTATTAAGATGCCTGTATATATTAATGTTGAAACCTAATATGTTTGTACCCAGGACTCATACAGAGGGGGTACCTGATAAAACAAACATAGACTGAAGTTTTTAATGTATGAGATGATTGTCTTCCTTATAATAATATCTGGTCCAATAACTTAAAAATAAGGCTATATATTTTTACAAAAATTGTTGTGGACCACACAATACATCTACTTCCTCCCTTAGATTTATAAGGACCCAAACCATCCACCTGGTCAACCGATAGTCTCAGGCAGAGGTTTTATTACAGAACCATTGTCTCAATTTCTCACATTACATCTGAAGCCCTTGCTCCAATGTGTTAGAGCAAGAATACAAGATACGACTGAATTCCTCCAGATAATAACAGATATGCAGCTTGAGGAAGGGTGGTATTTGTGCACTTTGGATGTTTCTGCATTATATACCAACATCCTCATTGGGCTGGCCTAGATGCTTTGGAATATTGGTTAACAAAGTCAGAATTATACCCCCCAGGTTTCAATACACTGTTACTATGCATGGTGGAACATGTGTTAACCAAAATTGTGATATTCTATGGCAACAAATGTTATTTACAGACCAAAGGCACGGCCATGGGGGCCTCATTTGCTCCTATATACGCAGACCTTTTTATGGCCTACATTGGAGACCAAATCATTTATGACAAAGCTCATAACATCTACATTGATGAAATCGATATATGGAGGAGATATTTGGATTATTGCTGGATGGTATGGAGATCTGACATTGTATATCTTAAGGAGTTTGTGACTTATTTGAATGAAAACAAATGGGGTATTGAATTCACGATAACTTATGACACTAATCAGATTACCTTTCTAGATGTCTTAGTAACAAGAACTGTAGATCATACATTAACAACAGAAATCTATCGTAAATATCCCCAATACAACTCCCTACTCCATGCCTCCAGCTTTCATCCCCCCATATTTGCAGAAACATTCCAAAAATCACAATTTCTTCGCCTGAGGAGGATTTGTTCAGAGGAAAGCACATTTGCCACCTATGAGTCAGATTTATCCACAAGGTTTCTTAACCGGGATATAAAAAAGGTGATATTGTTCAAGGAAGACGGTATGCTACTAACACAAACAGGGAGAATCTACTACAATACAAGGAGCATAAACAGAAATCTAACTCGCAAATTAGATTGGTTACTACATATGGGAGAAATACAGACACTCTTATCAACTGTGTGTGG
Organism: Protopterus annectens; assembly: GCF_019279795.1. Taxonomy (NCBI): domain Eukaryota; kingdom Metazoa; phylum Chordata; order Ceratodontiformes; family Protopteridae; genus Protopterus; species Protopterus annectens. The sequence goes on along the minus strand of NC_056725.1, from coordinate 1,162,411,426 downwards.
AGACATTGGAATATATTGCTAGCAAATAAACTTAGAGCAATATTGGATGACAAATGTCATTTTTCATATAGACGGGGTTGGAACATGGGTTCCTTTTTCAACCACTATAAACATATCAACAAGAATGTGAATTCATCTAAACAAATAACCTTACAAGGGGGGCCTCTATTGGGCTGTTTCCCACGTGGCCACTGTACACATTGCGATAATATGAGCAAAACAAAGGAATTTACTAGTAGGAACACTGGTGAAGTTTTTTCTATTAGATTCTTTGCAAATTGTCAATCAGACTGGGTGATTTATTTGGCATCATGCAATTGTACAGCATTTTATGTAGGACAAACTTCACGCTGTGCCAAATTTAGGATCTCGGAACATCTTAGTGATATTAGGACTTGTAAACCTATGAATGCACTGTACAAACATACAACTAAACACCCAAATGCCAAATTCAGATTTACTGTGATTGATATAATACAACGGAATAAGTTAATAAATCTGGTTGGCATGCAATATTAAACAAAATGGAAAAGAAATGGATTATTAAATTAGGTGCACTTTTTTCCCCTGGGTTGAATGAATACATATAAAAATAAAAATGAATGTTTAATTGTATGCAATTCTGCTTTTGGACAGCAGGTGGCGGTGGGCCTCTCTCTCTCTCTCTATATATATATATATATATATATATATATATATATATATATATATATATATATATATATATATATGTTGTGAATTTTGTAACAGTTACAAACACTGAGGAAGGCCTAAGGGCCAAAACTGGTATGTTTTTTTCCTCCTTCCTTCAATAAACGGATTTTGGTCCACTGTTTGCTGGCTCTACCATGTTTTTATAATTGCAGATCAGTACACATCACATATCTAAACCTCACAAAGGCATTCAACATCAACCCACAGTCAAATATCGTAGATAGTCCTCCAGATAAATGTAAACCCCCATGTATTTTATTGCATAACAAACTGTCTCACAAAATAAAACACAGAACATTAGTGTGGGTAGCTGTAACTCCTTCAAAAGACCTATCACTAGATGTGTACCTGAGGGTTCAGTCCTTGGACAACTCCTCTTCTGCATTTGCTTCTCAGAGGTCAAATCAGATGTTAAAGGTTTACAGCTGACCATGTTTGCAGATGACTGTAAAAGTGGTACTTTCATAAACTCCCCAGAGGACATCTCGTCTTCGATAGGGCCTTTCCAACAAATAACTGGTTTCAAAACTATAAACTAAAACAAAATGTCAAGATACATATAAGTATATCCTTTGGCAAGGATGACAGCCCTTGTACTTATCACATTGACAAAATGCAACTGAAAGTTGATCCCACAGTCAGAGATCTGGGAACCTATGTCAGCAATGAGCTGACCTTTTATCACCATGCATCCGGTATTGTAAGGAAGTCCTTCATTGCACAACTTGTATCTAAAGGTATGGCATCCAGTTCCAAGAATGTAATCATTCCACTGAACTCTCCTTTCATTAGGCAAGTCATCGAATATAATGCGCCATTCAGTATGAACCAGACCAAACTCTTGTCACAAGAGGAGAATCCACAGCACTTTCTCACTAAAAAAAAAAAAAAAAAGGTCTGAATCATTCAAAAGACAAAAAATATGCAGACCATCTCAGCCCTATTTTTAATATCATACAGGGTAATAAGAAGCGCTACCTGTGTGTTGCATATAAAGCCTCAGTACTCCCTGTCCTGTCAGACCTACTGCACATTCGTAAGCCCAATGGTAGTGTGCATGTCCACTTATGGGGGTCCCAGTATCTTTTGCAACATATATAGAGTATGTTATCACATGCTCTTTTCCACTCTACATAAAGTGAAGCACTTCTCTTACTCTGTTCACACATAGTTTGGACAAATGGATGACAAACTGCGAATTCCTCCCTGGTTTAGCACCCATTTCCTTCATGGTTAGAGGCAACAAGCAAATGTCCTCACATATCCTTGATCTGCAAAATATAAACACTAGAAACTGCCATGGGAATGTAAGGCTGGGCTTCTTAAGATCCTCCCAGATCAATAGCCTAGTAAGTACCAGTGACTGGTCCCAAAGCTTGGATACTTAACTACATGACTGTGCAAGTAATTTGGCACTTCTTGGACTTTCTTCAAAATAATACTGCTTCACCATCATCTTTTATACTCATTGATAATATCTTGGCAATCTGTCATCTTTTTCTTACCCTTTCCCATCTACTCATTTCCTGAACAGTCATCCTTCCTTGTTTAATTTTCTGTTCCCTTAGTATTTTCAGTCTCTCACAATATCTTTTTATTGCTTGCCTTACATTCTTCCTTCTCCTTCACTTTATTTTTTTCACATTTAGGTTGAGTTTTATTGTTTCTCATCTAGTATCTTCACCTGTCTGGTTGTTACTACCCTGTATCAACACTTGCTCTGTTGTCTCATGGAACCAGTTCCTGAAACTTACATTTTTCTGTAAATGCATAAGAAGGCAACGATGCATCTCTATGCTCATGTTTTGCAATCCTTTAAAACGGTAATGTTATAGGTACATGGTCTGATATAAACAGGCGGTATGCATCCAGTCTTTTCTGCAGTAGTATAAAATCTGTCCAGCCTTGTCCAGTTTTAATAGTTCCAGTCAAAATAAGTGTGATTCCTTCTCAATGCATACACTTCTAGTATATATTTTAGTCTAAACATTTTGGCATCTCACTCAAGAAATTTAGTCTCCCTCCTAACTTTCCTGTGGTACATTAAGGTTCAATCCTGTCCTATAATTAGCATCCCTTGTTGAAAAGCAATTATTTCTGTTAGGATCTTTTTTTAGCTTATTTATTTGGACCTTTGAAGGTGTATATAGGCAAAGTAATGTAATTCTCTTACCCCCCACCAGTAGCCCCCCTCACCATTACATATCTCACTAACTTACCACTCTTTCCTTCTCCGCATGAAATTTAATATTCTTCTGCACCAGAATTAGCACTAATCTCCTTCTTTCCACATTCTTCTGTGCTCCATAGTCCCTCTCTACCACTTCTTTTAGTCAGTCTTATGCTGCATTCCATTTAAATGCATTTCCTGTAGCATTGCCAGTTGCACCCTACTTTTACTCCATAGTGGACAGGTATGATGTATCACATGCTCAGCAGCTAGACTAATTTCTGTTCCTTTCTCCATCCACATGCTTTCTTTTCCTTTCTTGCTAGAACGTTTTTATTCTATCCATTGGATTTAGATTTGGTATTCATTGGCAAGCTTTTCTATGATGATAATCATAAATAGTAATTCTGGCCAGCTTCAGCACTTTTTTACCAAGTCTCTCTTCAGGATTGCTGGAATGAGCTGTTGAATTGAGCACCACCATAATAGAAGTCCTATCCCTCATAACATTTTTGAATTTCTGGTAAATCATACAGAATTAGAGACAGTCAGCAAGTCCAAACATTAGAGGTTCATGCTTCTTACTGCTCTGAAAATATGTGTTTTTGAAAACCCTATTGTTCTACCTTAATTAATGAATTAATTTAATTAATTAATGAATTAATTAGAGCAATATTTAAACACTGTTTCTAAATTTGAGTGTTTGTCTCCCACCATTATATTTGGCTTTGTCCACGATTCTTGAGCAAAGAAGTTGAGAGGTATGTTCTGCATGTATGTGTCCATTCACCACCCTCCTCACCTCTGGTGTGTATGCTGCCCTAGTCTGCCTGTGACTCTGTTCCATGTCTGTCTATCTGCCCTTGCTACCTACCCTTCCTCCACCCACACCCATCTCTCAATACATTCTCCCTCTTCTCTTTTGAGAATGGATAAAGGGTCTCTATGCCACAAATTAGATCCTTCCTATGCCTTACAGTGACCCTCTTGTGTTTACCTGTGCTTGATGTTCTTCCCTTTCCTATTTTCCTTTCTACCGTAAGTCCTTCCTGTGTAATGAGAAAGCTGTGCTCAGCCACACTGATCTATGTGTTGGCTGCTTTGCTAAACATCACTGCCCTTCTTGTGGCTGCCCTGTGCTGGGTGGAAATATGTACAGCAGCATTCCTTGACTCAAGCACACTAGAATGTCTTGGACCTGACATGCAGACTGTTGTAACCCTGCTTCTGATGTATGAAACCTTTGTGATGCTCTTCATGTTATTTAATTGCTTTGTTATATGACCCCTACTGAGCATAGTCACTATCCTGCACCAGGTATATCTGTAATTAGCTCTCCCATGCTTTCTGCAAAGAGCTCCTTAAACCTTAGTACTGCACATGCATACAGTTTGTCTGTGAATCCTACATTGTTTTTGCTGTGAGATTAACTGAATTAATCATGTATAAACTGTAAGTATTCACGACACAAAGCCAACATGAATACATTAGTTTGAATTTGTGTATGTGTGTATGTGTGTATATATATATATATATATATATATATATAGAGAGAGAGAGAGAGAGAGATGTATTATTCACTGTGTCAGTGTAATCTGTGACAGATTAAAGTAGGTTATCATGGTTGTAAGCATTCATATATGTTCATTTTAAAGTTCTATGTAGTAATATTTATATGAATTTCATCTAGACTGTTCAGACAGATTTTATGACTTTACCTTTTGTTTTTATCTGAGGGCTGAGCACTCTCACCGTAGAGTCTGAATATATGGTTGTGTGACTTCTGAGAGGTAATTGGGCATATTCTGCTCACTGTGTTTGTTTTCTCATTAGTTAATGTTTCAGGAAGAATTATGGGAAGAGTTATGATACACTACTAATATATTAACATCAACAGCATAATTATAATAAACCTTCTGGTCACTGCAATGTGTTCTTATCTAATTCTAGCAAAGGCTGTTAAATTGATTTTACATGTATACTGCTGTATCTTTTTAAGATAAATTCTGATCTGTCAGCAGCAAAATAAATATATATTTTTTGTTTTATGACAGTATGAATAATTATTTTTACTTTAAGTGAATTAATCTTCTTTCTTTAATAATTATTGTATTCTGTGATGGTAAAATGTTGCCCTACTCTTCACTTATACTGTTGCTTGCCCAGATAGCCAACCCTTCACCAGTTTTAATTTAATGCATTGAATTCCAATCAGCCTGACAGGAAAATGATTTGGGAACTCTTTTCCCCAGCGGTACATGAACCATAAGGAACAGTGTGAGAATGCATCAGTATAGGCTCTCTAGTTGCATTGCCTTGCAAGACAACTTGACTCAAGGGACACAGACGTTAGTTGAAAATGCAGTATCATACTTTAATACCACTTTTTTATCCATTCTCGACAAACATGCTCCTGAACGCACCATCAGAATGAAACCCAATATTGCCCCATGGCTCTCTAAAGAAACTAAAAAGCTAATTCTCTCCAGAAATAAAGTCTGGGCCAAATGGAGATCCCATAGAAATTCCCTCGATCTTCTTCATTTCCGCCAACTTAGAAACTCGACTAAAAAAGCAATAATTACTGACAAAAAAAACTTCTATTGTAAACTTCAACAAACTCATCATAACAATCCCAAACAGTTTTGGTCATCTATTAATAGACTCCTTTCCCCAGGAACATCCAAAACTCCCACCCCTCTTAATGCTGACCCAGACACTCCCCACCTCACTGCAAATGCTTTCAACTCTTTTTTTACTGACGCTATTCTATCACTAGCTAGACAACTTAGCACTAATAACTCCTGCCCGCCTATAAACCAAAGACACTCTTCAAATAACTTTAAAATACAACCTATTCCTACATCTTTCATCTCTAGACTTATTCACAAACTGAAGCCTTGTACCCCTTCTGCTGACAAGTTCCCCTCACTTTTTCTCCAAAAAGCTGCCAAAGAAATTGCATATCCAGTATCTATACTTATAAACAGGACAATCCAAGAGGGAACCATCCCAGACATCTGGAAATATCCCATATTATCCCATTACATAAAGGTGGGAATTCCATTGAGTACTCAAACTATAGACCAATTGCCCTCCTTTCTCCTTTAGCAAAAATAATGGAAAAATGTATTCACCAACAACTTTTACAGCATCTCTCTCAAAACAACATAATAGCAAACTGTCAGCACAGTTTTAGACCACATCACAGTACTACCACTGCTCTCCTATAGTTTGTAGATACTATCAATAAGAACCGCAACGACAACCTTCTCTCTTCTGCTCTCTTCATCGACCTCTCTAAAGCTTTTGATATGGTCAACCACTCCATTTTAATTAACACTCTTACATCCCTCTCCTTTGATAATCTTGCCATTAACTGGTTTACATCCTACTTCAGCAATAGACAACAAGCAGTTCATTGGGAAAACCAAATTTCCTCACTCACACCCATTTCCATCGGTGTACCTCAGGGCTCCATTCTAGGACCTCTTCTCTTCTCCCTGTTCATCAATGATCTCCACTTAGCAATCCCTCAAGTAACCTGCATTCAATATGCAGATGACTCCACCCTTATCTGCTCTGCTTCATCTCCTAATGAACTTTCATCTATTACTCAAAATGTCTTCAACACAGTAGAAACTTGGTTCACCAGACGCAACCTCCTCCTCAATGCCAAAAAACTAAACTTCTCCTTTTCTCTCCTAGCACACGGTCCACTCCCTTGGACTTCACCATCTCCTCAAATAATGCCACTCTCATTACTCCTGATCCAACAACAAAACTATTAGGAATAACAATTGATAACAACCTCTCCTTTGATCAGCATATCAACAACACCATTAAAATAGTCAATAGAAAAATAGGAAGCCTATATAGAATTAAACCTTTCCTAACCTCATCATCCAGAGCCAAGATTGCCCACTCCCATCTTTTGTCAACTCTTCTTTATGCCTCACCAATTTTTACTAACCTTAGGAAAGCCAACCTTAACAAACTGGCTACTTGCTATAACAACATTGCCCGTTTTGCCACTAGTAACCCTTTTAGAACTCATCACTGTATTAACCTGAAACTTCTAGGCTGGCTAGAACTACAAAACCTTCTGTTAATCCCTCAACTCACTATTGCCCATAAAATTCTATACCAACCCAATAAAACCCCTATACTTTCTAAACTTTTAATCCCTTATAATAACCTAAACTCCCTTCGCTCTTCCAGCAAACTTATGGCTACTATAACAAAGACTAATAATTCTGCTGGTGACTCTCTATTCAATAATACTGTAGGAAGGAACTGGAATCTGCTTCCTAGTGATATAACACTTACCACATCTCTGCCTCTCTTTAAACATAAAATCAAAGATTATTTCCAAAGCCACTGGCTCTGTTTCTGTACAAAACCTGACTAATCTTTTACCTCTTCTGCGCTTTCCTACTACTCTGCGCTTTCCTACTACTTTACTTTCTCTCTCTCTTTTCTGAGTCTGCTTCAGTCTGTCTCCTTTTAGAGTTTTTTTTTTGTTTGTTTCTTCTTTCCTCTATGTTAATCTCTCTCTTCCATTTTTTAACATTTCCCTCTCTTTTCCTAAACTGCTTCCCTTCCTCCTCTCCTACTAAAGTGTTTCTCTTTCTCCTTTTTTTACTAAGATTAGTTCTATATAATATTATAAGTCAATTTTGCTCTCTGTTTTGTGCCTTGTTCTTGATGTTATTACAGCTAATAATGTTATTCTTAGAAATGTGATTCTCATGTGTATATCTGTTATTGGGTACTATATATTTTTTTATTTGTCTTTTCATCTATGATGATTTGTCCATTTCCTTGTTTATTTGTGACTTTTTTTGTTAAAATTTGTGTGGAGCTTTTCTCCCCGGGCCTCTACTGAAAATGGAAATGTATCCAGCTAGACTAGCCCGGTCAACAAATGTAAAATAAAATAAATAAATCTTTCCCTGCAAAACATACTGATATCCCAAAGTGGGGAACTGCGTCGTATCACAGACGCCTTACAGACAATGATATAAATATGCACACACAAATAAATACATATTAACATGGTACAGAGAGGATGGTGAGCAGGTGGAATGAACTACCAGAGTGTATGTTATTCAGAGGAGATCAAGTGAAGCATTCAAGAGGGTATGCAGGTTACCAATTGCAACAACTGGAGAGGTCACGTAGACCAGTTGTCTCATTCAGCCAGCAAACAGCATGTATGTATTTAACTATGTCTTTGTAGTGTAAGCAGTACACTTGTTCAATTAAAATGGGGTTTGCTATCTAAAGAAAAAACTCCACCTGCCGAAGGTGACAACATGAACCCTCCCTGGATATCCTTAGGCTCTGTGCCAGCCTCAGCTTAACTGGAGAATACCCAGGGGCATAAAATAAGAGACTGGTAGACCCACCAATGGATGTGTGGCACTGGAGTAGACACCAAAGGATGAAACGGGTGAGAAAAAAGTGTTCAACAAAATTTCTGTGGTTATACCTAAATGTCTGCAATGCTCAGTTAAATTACATCCACCACTTCAAGACCAGTGGCTGAAATTTGAATTTTTTTTCAAAATAAGTTTCCTTAGAACAGCACTTACATCTGCCACTTATGTTAAGAAAGGATACACAGTTTTCTATGACAGTGCCAAGCAAGCAAGCATTAATTATCTACACTGTAATTACCTGATTTGGGTACTCTTCCCATGGCCAGGAAGTCAAAGGCCATAAAAGATCAATCACCAGATTTTATTAAAGAAATAATTGACCAAAGACAAGTACATAGACTCATAGTATGTAAATGTGAACTTTACAGAGTCTAACCTCAAGAATAGTGGCTACAGAATAACACCTACATTTGCCACTGATCTTCAAAAAGGATAATCCTTTTTCTGTAATACTTCCAGAGAAGTGCTCACTGAATAACTATACTGTGTATGTGTGTATTTATACCCCAACACATTAACTTGTGGGGCTTTGTACCCCATTCCATTACTTCGTGAGTGGACTATAGCAATAATCAAGCAACATTCCATTTGATGGGTAGTAACAGCACATGTACATGTTGATAATATAAGTACTCAACAAACTGTGTTATTATATATACAGAATTACCTAAAATGATCAATAACAGCATAAGATCAACAGTACAAATATCAATAGAAAACTAGCTAAACTGAAAAAAATCTAAACTGAAAAATTCTAAATACAAAATACTGAAAAAAAATTGATGTACTAGGGAAATTTTATTTATGCCTTTTCCTGATTGTTTGGTGACCTCAGATTTGGTATGCATATAATTAACAGGGTGTGTGGGTAGTGCAGGGACTTGCCCCCTGCAAAACATTGGTTTTGAATGTGGTAAGATTTTGTTAATGTTTTGTGTTTTGACATTTTTCAGTTTAAATATTTTTACTGTTAATGTTATGCTGTTTTAGATCAGCTTAGGTAATTTTAGAAGTTGGGAGGATGGCCTAATGGTTAAGGTGTTTGCCTTACAAACACAAGGTGCAGGGTTTGAGTCTCACATGGACTAATTGGCTAGGCTTACAATGGCTCGCAAGGGCACTTAGCCTAGTACTAATCTATGAACCTATATATATGGATCTATGTTGCTACATCGAAAGTATGTTAAATCAAAACCTACAAACCTAATACAGCAAACTCACTTTCGCAAAAGTGCATTTTAGCTAAAATGCACTTTTGCGGAAAGAAAAAAATGGCAAAAATACCCCTACAAAAGTAAAACACTACTCAAGTTTATGTGTGGGGGGGGGCAAACCCCCCCTGCAACCCCCATGTGGGGTCTATGCCCCCCACACCCCCCTACTTTAATATTTACACTCCAAGATTGCACTACAGTGGGGAAAAGGGAATATTCACTTATCCCCGCTGTACCGAGATCTAAGCAACAGTTTGCTTAGTTGTACAATCAACAGTACATGTTGATGTACAACTAAATCTACACGCAAACCACGTCTTTTTTTTTTTTTTTTTTTGCAAAAGTGCATTTTCGCTAAAATGCACTTTCACAAAACTGAGTTCACTGTAGTATGTTTTGATTTAATGTACTTTCAATGTAGAGACTAACCCCAGGATTCAGTAAACTTCCTTGCAGGAATAGCTTATTCCTGCATGGAAGGGACCGTTCCCGTGCAGCATGGCAGTGCCCCATGCATATTCATGAAGGTGTGCTGCAAAATGGACACGGTCCTGTGTATGAGTGCAGGAGGTGTGTCTGAAAGCAGTGTTCTCACAATACACATGCCCCCTGCACACTAGAATTGCGGTACGGCAATTTAAAATGAGCAAGAACACTTGTGACACCCCCAACCCATCAGGGTAAGAAATCTGGACAAAGCCAAAAGGGGCAATCATCCCTATAAAGCCATAAAGTTGATAGGATAACAATTTTAGCATAAGCACATAGGACACACATCCCAACCCATCAGAGTAAGGAATCTGGACAAAGCCATAAGGGACAATTGTCCCTACAAAGCCAGAAAGTTGCTAGAATAACAGGTTCAGCATTAACATGGATATTCTGAAGGGTAAAAATTAAAAAGCTCAACAAATACATTTTGTTTGACATATGCAATAAAGTTTAAGCGTAGCTGTGTGGGTTGCCTGTTGCTTATGCCCAGCTGAAAGCCAGGATAAGTTAAAAAGCTATAGACATCCAGCATAAGCATGTGTGGTTAGAGCATATGCCTTGCATGTAGTCATTCACAGTTTGAGCCTCACCAAAGTCATTTCTATTGTTTTATATGTAAACATTACCATTTTAATTTATTTGTATATTTATGTAGGAAGTAACTTATTTTTCTCAACCAGAGTAGTGTATTAGGTACAGATGTGAGGTGTCAGTATTATAAAGTAGTGAAACTCCCATATAAACACAAGTGCCCAATACAGTGTAGTCACACAAGAATAAATTAATGACAGCAGATTGGGGGATGTTAGGGAAGGTACATAAACCAATATTATGTAATGAATGATGAATCAATCCCATACAGGTGGTAGACCAATATAATAAAAAATAAGCAATGCTAAGCATTGCACAGCTATGCTGACCGAGTGTAAGCATTGTGTGCATATGAATACTAAGCAATGAATAGCCCAGCTAAGTGGATTTGCCCATTGGTAAGCAATGCTGAACCTGCCCCTTTAAGCACTGCCAACCTTAGGTAAGCAGGTTTGCCCATAGTTTAGCTTAGCTTAGCATTTTCAAAACCATCCAGTCATGGCAAAGGGTGGGAAATTGTCCATATTTAAACCCCACAGGTGAGAATACAGCTCATAACTGGTTGTAGCTCTCCACTGTAGGCATTATGGCAGGCATTGCTGAGGTCATGTGCTTTCAGGTGCAGTGCTAGGGCATACATGAGTCCAAGGTAATGGTAGGACTCCTGGTAAAAAAAAAATACGTGAGACTGCTGCAGGACCAGTACCAGGGCTCCCAATATAAAGCAGAAGCCTGGGAAAGTCTCGCTCGTGATCTCACCAGTGCCACTGGTATCTTTTGGACTGGTGAGCAGGTCTGGCACCACTATGCCGACTTGAAATGGAAGAAGAGAGAGAGCTCTTGGGACAGTGGATCCAAGAAGCAAGAGAGAGGGGAGATGTCCCAGCAGTGTGTAAGTATTCATAGCAATAACTGTCTACCTAAGTCCAGCCTGTGTATGTGATGGATAGGTATGCATAAATGTTAATCTATTTTCATTACAGCTCCAGCTGAGTCGGCTGTGAACCGGGAAGCCCATGCCAGCAGGTTGCAAAGGCTCCATCGTGAAGCTTGTGAGTAACAAGCCTGCTTGTAGTAGTCATACCAAATAAATATAAAGGAGTAAAATGTCACCTGGCAGTATAAAAAAATGTGTATGGTTTGTACTGAATAAACCAGACAATATGACAGTAATAGTTCCATATAGGTCATATTTAAATAAAAGTGTAACTGCCTGGCAATAAAGTTTTAAATCCTGGACTGGCTGTGTTTACTCTGGTATTGTATGGCCTGACATGTTGCATTCACCAAGATCTGATATCTGAATAGTAATGTTGTCTTACCCACTGTTTCCCACACTGTGTTACATAAAAATATGTCTAGAATGTCTGTATAAGAATGTTGTAATTACAAGGTCAGATTGTACAACCAAGAGTGACTTAGAAAATATTGAAGGAAGAGACAGCAGTTTCTCAATAGCTCACTCTGATGATATACAAATTGTTGTATTTTTAGCAGACACAGCCATGTTTTTTTTTTTTTTTGTTATTGGGGGGGGGGGGGGGTCGTGGATTTGCAAACAATTGTTGAACATTTGGAAGACCACTTTCCTTAAATTCACCATGCAGTATTCCAGTAGAGCTTTGGACTTTTTGGATGTAAAATTGCTGAATGTTGAAAATGGAGTCTTGGGCACGACCTTATTCAGAAAAAAACTGTTGGAAGAATAGCATGCTATTTTATGACAGCATGCATCCAAGATATACATTCAATGGTATAATAAGAGGGCATGCTGATAGAATTTCACATATATGTATGCAGAATACACATTATGAACAAGAAATAGACAGGTTAGAGAGTAACCTCTGTCAAAGGGGATACAATGAAAATAGAGTTAAAGATGCTGTTACTAAGAGGAAACAATACAGAAGTAATAGGTCAAGATCTTGGTTCTCCCATAGACAACAGGATGGAACACCTGTTCAGTCTAGAGTCTCACAGATGGCTAATGTGAGGCTAATGTTAACATATAGTAATAACATAGGGGGAATATGTGACATAATAAAACAATTGGAATGTTTTGCTGACATATGAAAAAAATAGCCAAGGTAGTAGGAGAAAAAACAGTTTTTGACTTTAGAAGATATAAAAATCTGAAGAATTTATTATGTCATGAAGGGAAGACAGAAAAAAAGTAGGAACAATTTTACACAATGTGTAGGTACACAAAAGTGCAGAAATTGCAAAACATGTGAATGCATTGTGAAGGCAGAATCCTATGTACACCCTGTGTCAGGAAAACAATATTGTTTTGATTTGTATGCAGATCGTAGAACAAAGAATGTTGTTTACGTGGCTGTCTATCAGGACTGCAGCTCATTCTATGTAGGAAAAACTAATTGCATGCTGAAAAACAGAATTTTGAATAATTTGCCCTCTGTGAGATTAAAATATGAACATAATGCACTTTTCCAGCACATTTCTAAGTATGAAAATCTTACGTTTATGGTTATACAATGTGTAAATAAAAACAAAAGGGGAGGCAATTTGATTAATGAGACAGAGTTGAATGAAACTAAATGGATCATTGAGCTAGCAGCATATAAGACCCCAGGTTTAAATGGGATTATACCTTTAAGACCTGCACTAAAGAAAAGGAGGGTGCGGAAGAGCTATATAAAAACTGCAGTTTCATTTGAGTTATGTATCTAAAGAAGGGCTTGGTTCTGAAAGTGCTCATTCCTGTGTTTTTAATTGTGTTTTAAATAAAAGTTTTGAAGCTGTTCAGTGTGGTGGTCAGTACCTGCTTTTTTCTTGTTTTCTTTGGAATCTTGGTGAGCAGGCAGCCTTTGGTGGAGTATCTACAGTTCTTTTTGGTAACAAACATTCCTCCCACAGGTCTTCCAGGTAACTGTACCTGTCTGGCAATAAAGGTCTAAATCCTGGACTGGTTGTGTTTACTCTGGTATTGTATGGCCTGACGTTGCATTCACCAAGATCTGATATCTGAATAGTAATGTGTTAACCACTGATTCCCACACTGTGCTACATAAAAATATGTCTAGAATGTCTGTATAAGAATGCTGTAATTATAAGGTCAGATTGTACAACCAAGAGAGACTTAGAAAACATTGACAGAAGAGATAGCAGTTTCTCAATAGCTCACTCTGATGATATACAAATTGTTGTGTTTTTAGCAGACACAGTCTTGG